>NW_012029415.1:0-24392 GCF_000956235.1 Wasmannia auropunctata | reverse complement strand
TCTTCGGAATTTGTTTTATCTCATTAATTCCTGGGCACTCCTATATCGATTCAGGATCGGATATCATCCACTTTGGAGATTACTATATATAATGTTCACAAAGTCCAGGAAATCATTAAATACCTATCAAATTTCAATTAACTTAATCAGTAATTTAACCGATTGATTGATTACTTACGCTAATATTATATTTAATTATATTAATGATCGTCATACTTTAATATTGCTTCATTTTTATATATGTTAAAAACAACAAAAAATTAATAAATTATATTTTATATTAAAAAAATGATACAGCTACTTATAATCGATAGAATTACTTATTAATTTTCAACTATATATATACAATTAATTCATACAGTCTCTATTTCTTTTATATATTATATTAAAATTAAACAAAATTAATAGATCTATGTATGTAAAATGTAAATATTACGCAATAGTATTACGATTACCTGACAAATCAATCACTGATTAAATTAATTGAAATTTAATCGAGCTTTGGTCGTCATCCTCAATCGGCGACGAGGTCAGTTTACACGAAGGTGATTTTCTCTCCGTGATGAAACGAAAATAGCATCGTGCCATCGTGTAAACCATGCATTACGATGTGGTTACGTCACGAAATGTTATCACGCTGATCGCGGTTGTCGCCCCTTTCTTTTTGTGATAGCGAAATTGATCTTATGCAAATAAAGGGTTCGGTGACACGTATGAAACCGAGGAGAGATGATCGACAAACGTTGTCTCGTTGTCCCCATGATTGTAGTCATCTCACATAACCTCACCTAACCTCGAAGGGGCTGTGTTGACGTTTCTCCACGTCTCCCGGCGGGAATCTCGAAATATTCTCATGCTTCTGTCGAATCGATCTGAAAATGCCGCCGAACATCCTGAAGAGCAGCCTGGAAAACGCTTCGTTCAGCATTATATTTCAGGTACGCTGACAAAACCGGTGTTGCGTAGGAGAGTTCCTTAATTTGCGAACGACCCGAATGTCCTGAAGTGCTCCCTCGAGGGATCTCGCTGTATTTGCACCAAGATATACCCTGCACGATGTCCAAATTCGTTTCAATCTAAGAGCACCGACCAGAGATATAATATACTTCTACGTACATTGACGGATGTCACGCCATGCAAGATTTCACAGAAACCGACTCTTCTTCCGCAGATATTCTGTCGCTGCGTTACATTTGTCCTGAACGCATTTGTTGTCCGTCATGTGGGCCAGGCAGTCCTCGGCGTTATTAATGTGAGACTACTCCTACTGGAATCCATGATACTGTTCCTGTCACGCGAGCCGTTTATGAAAGCATGTCTGACTAACACGGCGGAGCATAATTGGGCCCAAGTTGTGAATCTACTTTGGCTAACGTTAGTTCACTTATTACTATGATATCTTTGAAACTAAACTGATCAGTCCCAAATGAAATAAAAAAATGGAAAAAAATTGATAAAATTGTAAAACCTAATCGTGTGCTATTGAAATTAAGAAATTTATGAAAAAATATCAATCAGTTCAGTTTCTGAGGGATTCAATCATTCTCCTGTAACAAAATTGTATGGATTAATTAATGCATTTTTAGAGTACCCATATGCGTTGCGATGTCCTTCCTGTTTGGATACATTTGGTTGTTCCTGCTCTCCACCACAGAGACGTTACCACCGTACTACACGTTTGCAGTTTTGGCAGTCGGACTGTCGTGTATCATAGAATTGTCTTCCTTAGTCGTTCAATTAGTCGCGAGCGCATTTCTCTTCGTTAGACTTAAAGTAAGGAAATTGAAAAAAAAACACGTAAGATCTTCAAAACATAGTCACGTTCCACTATCATATTTGTTCTTCCAGATAATTCTGGACACTATCATGATCGTTATTCGCACTATGACGTTTGTCCCGCTAATATTGTACCATCCGGAGAACGCGTTACTCGCGTTCGGCATCGCTCAGCTTGTTGCGGCAGTATTTTACACAACCAGCCATTACGCATACTTTCACCATCACATCAAGAAACTGAACGAATGCTCGCAGAAACGAAGAATGTCCTTGAAAGACAGTAGTGACGAGTACGTGATGAGGGAGTTTCCTTTTCACGCCATAAAAGATTTTTTACCGGGCGAGCTAGAAAATGATGTATGTATTAAATGCCTTGTTTTATATATTATCATCTTGTAAGAACAAAGTACAACAGTTACTCCGTAGGATTCCTATCTCGATAGAAAGTTGACTGTTCTCACATGGAGCTTCTTTAGACAAGGGATATTAAAGCAGATTTTGACAGAAGGCGAAAGATTGATCATGACCATAATACCAGTATTGACGTTTACAGAACAGGTTTGTGTCAATGTATGCTACAATATCGTCATCATGCGCTAATTTTTTTTTCCTTTAAGGGTGTCTACGAGATTGTGAACAATATGGGCTCGCTAGCTGCTAGATTTATTTTCCGTCCAATCGAGGATAGTGGATACTTTTATTTCACGCAGATGGTAAAAAGGGATAAAAGGATATCCGATCAGAATCCAGTGAGCTTCCGTTGCACCCTTCCTTATATTTACTATAAAATTTTACGTACAGTCGTGGACAAATCGCGGTTGCGACACTTTTTTTTAATAGGTTTCTAATATATATTTAATATACAAAATATATATTTTATAGGTAATTAATATTTTGCAAATGCGAACCACGATCTATCTTTAGTCTTAGAGACAGTATAACACCAATCGTGGTTCGCATTTACAAAATATTAGTGTTTTGAAATCTATAAAAAAAAGTGTCGCAACCGCGATCTGTCCACGACGGTACATATTTATGAATCATGATATTTTCAGGTAACGGTACAAGAGAGTGTGAATGTGTTGACGCATCTGTGCTCCGTCGTTACGTGTATCGGTCTGATCGTCCTAGTATTCGGCCAGTCTTACTCGAGCTTGTTGCTCTGGTTGTACGGCGGGTCAAAACTGACCTTACCCTTACCTGTTCTCTTGCTGAGGGCGCACTGTCTCGCCGTGTTACTGCTGGGAATCAATGGCGTGACCGAATGCTACACTAACGCAACGGCCGACAGTGCGACCATAAACAAGAGCAACTTGATCATGGTCTACCAGTCGATCGCGTTCCTGGGCGCGTCGTATCTGTTTGCCACTTGGTTCGGCCCGGTCGGCTTTATCTTCGGCAACTGCGTGAACATGAGCCTGAGAATCATACACTCGGCGAAATTTATCAATAAGAGACACCAGGACACGGTCTACCGTCCATTACGCGGATTGGTGCCAAAGCCCATGTTCTCCACGTGTCTACTCGTCGCAGCGTTCGTCACCAATTTGTCGCACGTAAAGTATCCTTGATGTGACTTTATATACGTATGCACGAGGAAGAATATAATGTTAAGATAATCTCTTCCGTTTCAGGCTTACTTCTTCCCAGCTGAAAAAGCATTACATCTACTGATTGGCATAACAATGTTCATGGTTGTACTTGTGTCTTGGCTATATGAAAATCATGAATTAATCAAGCTCGCCACTAACAAGTGGTACGAAAGAAGAAGCAAACAGAAAAAGAGTGACTGAATCCTATAAACATGTACTTTAAATTATTTTATTTATGATTTGTGTATAAATCAACTACAGATTCATTGCAAGATCTTGTAAAATGCTAAAAGATCATATATAAACAGTTATTTTTTTCTACAGCTAGTTGAAATTTATTATAAATCTCTAAACGATGAGAATCTTAGATAAGATTCTCAGACATATTAAGTCTCCTCTTATTAACCATTCGCGTATACTTAATATCTAAATAATAAAATATTTTTGTAAAAAAGACATCTTATTTCGGATATAAATAAGTTTCAGCCATATATGCAATAGCGATTATTTCAAGTCGACATGTCTTTGTATATAGCACCGACTACGGGTTCCTTACGAAGTATAATGCACTGCCTGAAAATCAGAGTGAAGCACATTTTTTGTGTTTAGAAATTTTATGTTTAAAAATATCGCGAAAAACTTGTCGACATTTCACTTACCTATTATCATTTTGAAGCGATATAATTGGCGATCCAGATTTCGGCTCCAGTTTAGCAACTAGATCCGCTATGGCCGCTATCAACCCAGCACTGTCGCTCGATGCATCGCCCTTGACTGCAAAAGTTTATTTATGATTTTAGGCCTGTTCCTTATAGCCAAACTTCCTTATAGCTGCACCAGTTCAAAGTTTATCTTTCTTCTTCCAATGTAGAAGGAGAAAGATAAACTGTAAACTAGTGCAGCCAGTATTCGACTATAAAGAACAGGCCTTTTTGTTTCTGTCATGCATGAACTTCATGCGATTGCAATTTTCTTGTAATTTAAATTTTCTCAATTTGCATCTTTGACTTATTACCTCCTAGGCAGAGACCGGCGTGATCAGCCAAGACGCAGCCAACGACGCCTTCCTTATCATACCTACAGGACACAAAAACACTTATTGTATACATATATACATACTGATTAAAAGACTGATTAATAACAAGATACAAGATAGATATCATAAAAAACAAAGGTGGACGTACAATTGAATAATATCAAGTAATATTCACGACACAATATTCGTTATTAGCGATTAGAAATTCGAAAATGTTGAAAAAGCTCGCTCCGAGACAGATCGTTTCCTAACCTACACGTGCACCACTTACGTGTCATCCAATGTTTTCACCAAGTTTCGTTCCATCCTCGCGATTCTCGCGTGACGCTCGCGAAACCAATCGACGCGCGAGATCCGCAAAAACCAGCAGTTTTCGTAAAAAAAAAAAAGCAATTCGACGTCGAAGGAAGAACCAACGCGCGATTGCGATCAGGTTATCACGCGGGCGCCGCTCGAAGATCGCGTTCGCGTCGCTACGTGCAGTCTGACAGATCGCGACAATCGACATTCGCGCCGCGCGCGATTAATCGCGCCGCGCACACGCGTACCACGTGATCGGCCCCATGTACCGAGCGTCGCTTCAGTCGCTCAACGAATTTCATTATAATCTCTCATTACGCGGTAATTGAACTTTGCCCTTCCTCTCCGTCGCAAATTGTACCGCGCGAGCGGATTATGCACCGAATTAACTCGGGGGAGGTGTCGTGCATTACGTAACCTGGCGGAACTTGCATTTCATCGTGTTTCTCTCTTCGTTCCGTACTTTTTCTCTTTCCTTCACGCGCTCGGCGCCCGGCTTTGTTTTGAGAAAAAAAATTTATTGCGGTCCACAGAATCGTTCCCTCCCCTCCCCGTCTCTCTCCCCCTCCCTCCCCGCGTTTGCGCAACGCACGTTAACCGCGTATAAAATTGTCGAGGAAATCGTACCGCGCGAATATCGGTGTTTCTGGGACACTCGGTATAAGCCGCTACATACGTATATCGCGCGACGGGGCCGACGTGACTTGTTCAGTGACAATCATGGCTGGTAAGTAGAGAGATGTGTGTCTGTTTGTTGCTATTCTTTTGTTGGAAAATAAAACGTAAACAATCGAGGACAACGGATTTGTTGACCGCCATCTGGTTACATCAGATCAATTTGTTCTAGTGAAAAATGTTAATTCGCACATCCCGTAATAGTATCCGAATTTAAAGGAATTAAAACTCATGGGTCTTCTAAGTGAGCCAAGATAAAAGTTAATTGCAACACATCAGTAATAAAATGTTCAGATTTTAGAAGAAGCTAATTTTTTAAGGATTACATATCCTTCGTATCGATATAAGCGCGAGAAGAGCACCGTAAAAATATTATAGTTTCTTAATTATTTATTGTGACGTGAATTTAGGGGCATGGATGTTTTAATTCATGATGACAAAAGTTGCAACATATAAAAATGATTTTAAAATTTGAAGAGTTTATTTAATATAATTACAGTCTACTAAATATTTTTATCTGTTATTTTTATAATATTTAGGAATCCTCATATCGTTAATTAAATTTAAAAGAAAATATATTAAATAGGAAAAAATTGTATTTTGTTTTCTGTTATCAAATTGCATAACTTTTTTTTATTTTAATATTATAATTAATGAAAATGTCAAAATTATATATTTCTGTTTTACATATTTTTTAATTTATATAATGAAAATAAACTATATAATTATATTTTTCTTTATTTCAGAGATAAATCCTTACAAGAGTCTATTAAAATCCATCAAAATTGGATTAAAAGACTGCCAATATTATGATATTGGCAGTTTTGGCACAAAATATGGTAAAATTTTTGTTTGTCATTCATTTTTATATTCAGTGGATAATTATTTAAATGTATTCGATGTTTACCTTACAGACAGACTACCATTTTCCATTCGAGTTCTCCTGGAAAGTGCTGTCCGTAATTGTGACAATTTCCAAGTAACAAAAACAGATGTTGAAAAAATTTTGGATTGGGAAAACAATCAAATCAAGGATGGAGTTGAAGTGGCCTTTAAGCCAGCAAGAGTTATATTGCAGGTAAAGAAGTCTCTTCAAAATTTTTAAATTTTATCAGTTTTAGTCATGTGCAAAAAATATACTTAATGCTGTTTATCAAATTGCAAACAGGACTTTACTGGAGTACCGGCAGTCGTGGATTTTGCGGCGATGAGAGATGCTGTGAAGAGACTCGGCGGTGATGCTGATAAAATTAATCCAGTTTGTCCATCGGACCTTGTAATCGATCATTCGATACAGGCTGATTTTACAAGAAGGTACGGTTCATTGCTTCATCAACCATGTTTTGATTTTTGATGATAATAATAGGAAGTGTCAAAGGTTATCACATAAACTGAAAAAAATTTAACTACTGCAATGTTGCATGCGTAAGAGAAAAAGTTTTACGTAATATGCTTGATAATAAAGAGATACGAATACAACGCGAGAATTTTATTTTTATTTTTGTATTATACATTCCCAGATAATTTAATCTATATATAAATCTGACTGTCATGCGTGTTTCAGCAATGATGCCTTAAAAAAGAATGAAGAGCTTGAATTTGAGAGAAACAAAGAACGTTTCATGTTTCTCAAATGGGGCGCAAAGGCATTTAAAAATATGTTAATCGTACCTCCCGGAAGCGGTATCGTGCATCAAGTGAATTTGGAATACCTGGCGAGAGTAGTATTCGACACCAACGACCTTCTGTACCCTGACAGCGTAGTTGGCACTGATTCTCACACAACCATGGTCAATGGTCTGGGTGTACTTGGATGGGGAGTCGGTGGTATTGAAGCAGAGGCTGTTATGCTTGGTCAAGCGATTTCTATGTTAATACCAAAAGTCGTGGGATACAAATTGGAAGGTGTACTGAATCAATATGCCACATCTACCGATCTTGTTCTAACTATTACAAAGGTGAATGTTTTTTTTTTTCATTTAGATTATTAAAAATTTGAAGCTTTTTAGAGATATTTTTATTGTAATTAGATGTTTTATATATCTTTATAGATACGATTTTATTAATTTTTTTTAATGGATAAGTTTGCACATAGCAGTATATTTTTTTATATAATAATATTAAAAAATATCAATTATAATATAATTAGATTAAATATTATAAGCTTGTAAACTTATAATATTTACATTTACAGAATCTTCGACAAATTGGAGTGGTTGGAAAATTTGTCGAATTCTTTGGACCCGGCGTAGCGCAGCTAAGTATCGCGGACCGTGCTACTATTTCTAATATGTGCCCGGAATATGGCGCAACTGTGGGCTTTTTTGCAGTAGATGAACAAAGTTTGGCATATCTCAGACAAACAGGTAAAATTTTCTATCGATTATTGCATATTTTTATAAATAGCCTTCAATATGTGATTACTTTTAACGATATTTTACACAATATATAAATATATTTTTCTTTTATACTCTAGGTCGATCCGAAGAACACATTGATAATATTGAGAAATATCTTAAAAACGTACGTATGTTGAGGAATTATGACGACCCAAGCCAAGATCCCGTCTTCTCCGAGGTGGTCACGTTGGATTTGAACACTGTAGTTTCGAGTGTCAGCGGACCTAAAAGACCTCATGACAGAGTTTCAGTATCCGACATGCAAATTGACTTCAGAAATTGTCTTGTGAACAAGGTTGGTGCTCTAAAGATTTCTATACGAAATAGATTGCACTCACGAGCAAATTTATTTCATTACTTAATAAAATGAATCGTAATACTAATTGTCGATGATGCGTTGTACATACATGAAGCACGTATAACAATACGAGTATTCTAGGAAAGATGATTATTTGGTACATACAAGGGACGAATATTACCCAGTGACTTTAGAAATGTAAGTCAGCCTGGATTACATTCATCTCATGCTGTACCTCCGTTCTGTCGGCTAAAGATAAAATTAATTTAATCCTATTTTTTTTCTAAAAAGTTGCGTGGTACTCTTTTACTGGAAAAAAAAACATATGAATAAAAATGAGAATAATCGACAGAAAACTAGGTAACTTATTACTGTGATATGATTAGTTTATATTAACATATCACAATAAAAGTCCCTTTGGACTCTGCGACCGAAAGTTATCTACTTTCACGACAATGCAGTATTACGTAAATAGTCAAATCGAAGGTTTTTTTTTTTTTTTTTTTTTTTTTAAGACGGCAGCGATTCTTATACGTCGATTTATAATAGAGATTCTTTGATATGTTAACGTTGCGGTAAAACAAGCTCGATAGAGATATATATGTTTCACATGTATTAGTGATACTATTATTAAATTGCTGCGAAAAGCGTGTCCATTACCGTTGATATGTGATCGTCAACGGTGTTCCTTGTTGCTATGCCTCGAGCATCTTTCCTTTGCTGATCTAGCTTTATGATATTTCAATTCGACATATAGTCAGATCACCAAAGATAAATGAACGAGATGTAAAGTGATTTTTTTTTCCTGCGATATCTCTTACCATTAAAGACGAGTATATGATCTAGTCACAATTGTCACAAATTCTCACTTGTGTACCAGTCACATACTCGATCTTAACAGCAATACTTAGGAAAGTAATATGCACGTAGCGCTCTAAACGTCAGAAGTAGGATTTGATATTGGATGCAATCATCACCCGGTGAAGTTTCCATTACAACCTTACCGGATACGATCGCATCCAACAATATAATCCTCTATGCAATGCTGATATCGGTCGAATCCATGAATCCTAATAATATTCAATTTTTTTCCTAAATATTAACAAAAATTTCTTTCAAATGTTGAAAACAGATTAAGGAAAACTCAGCTGTTTCAGCTATTCTGATTATTTCAAGAAAATTTTCACCTATTGGATATTTCTTCAAATTTAAAACTTGTTACACACAAGATAAAGATTTGGATAGATATCCAAAATTATTATAAATGCCCATCGATACTCACAATAATTGTTTGTTGATAATATCTCCAATAGTCATCGAGATCTCTTCATCTTTAAAATCGCAGAACACAATGCCGAACTATAATATTTACACGACACAGATTTACTAGCAAATTAGATAAAAAGGATCGCACTAACAAAGAATTCAGTACTTGGATTTGTTGCTCATTGTAAATGAACTGCTGACACCTGTAGTCGTCTTATCAGGCTCTTTTATAGAAACCTTTATCTCTATTTCTGACTTCTTGCTCTTTTATTAAATTTAATGATATATAATCTCCTAAGTATTTATCACTAATATTTAACACTAAATTTTCAACCAGATGATCCACAAGAAACAAAAAATTATGACAAATTTTTGAAAATTATGTTTCGTAATAACTTTTACAACAATGAATCTGGATTGCTACTGATGCAATCCAGATCGATGTACAGTTTTATGGCACTGCAGAGAATTTCATTAAACATACGAAAAGCATACGAAACGTAAAAAATGTTTATCAAGCAAATTATTATATTACTTAACTCGCGGTCACATCGAGAAAGTCGCGGTCTTAATCCGATAAGCGAACCGCGGCGAATGATCGCTCAACGAACGGAAACAATACGTGTTTAAGAACGTGCCGATCGATTTCTATTCGAAATGTTCAACATTGGCGTCGCGTTACCTGGCCTATGACAGGCACAAGGACATTTGCCGAAGAAACTCATCCACGTGAATCACAAAGCTAACGCTTCTTCCGCATGAAATTCAATTCCTCTCCAATTGAGGCTGATATTGAAGAGCAATGAGAAATATACTTTTATCGGTATAAAGTCAAAAATTTTAAATTAAACCCGTATCAAATTACGATAATAATTTTTTCTATCAATTTAGAATCTTTTGTATAATGAGAATTTTGAATTGTATTAAATTTAAGAAATTTTACAAACTTTGAAACAATTTTAATATCTTATGACAAGATATATTTAATGACAGGATCATTAATTTAAAAATATTCTAATAACATTAAATTATTATTCATTTGCTTGTATTAATTTTTTTATTATTTGGAAGCATTTGGAAGCATTTTTAATTATTTGGATACAAGCCTTATTTACAATTTAATCGTTATTAGCTGTGTCATCGTTGTTTTCTATAATAGATAATAACTACAAGATATGAGGCTTTATTTAAAATCAACAAAATTAATAAATCTCTGCTACGTTTATCTTATCTCAAAAATTTTGATTGCTATATACAATATATACATTTAAAAAAAATCTTCCTGTATTATCTCATGAGAACAATTGCACATATCAAATCGCTTGAAATTTTTGATATTTATGATACAAGTGGATTGTTGAACACGTGACTCTCCTATTCTTCAAGAAGTCAATAAGATGTAGGAGAATGCGTGTGTGGCACTTAACAATTTATGAAGAAAGAAATAATTCGTACGCACATACCATTGATCGATCGATCCGTCCGCCTCGTCGGAGAAGACAAGAGTCTTTGGTCACACTTCGCATAAGTTCTGGAAGACGTATTCAGAGCTCGCGCTGAAATTGCTGATACAACATCCTACTACATTCGTTTTGCAAAGCTCACACATTTCATTGCAAATGAGCCATCGTTTGTCGTGCATGCTGGTATATAGAAAGAGCTCGGATTTCATCAAGGCACGGTGCCTAGGGCTTAGAAAGGAATATGTTTACGGAAAACGATAGAATTTTTTTTTTTAATGGGAATCCTCGATTCAATTACCATTGTAATCAAATTGATTATGTAAAAATGTTATTTTATTATATGTTAGTGATCAATATGTTAAAAGAAATATTTGCATCTTCTGTTTAGCATATTTCGATCGCGATTAATGTCAAGTACTTTTAAAGTACATATCTCTGCAAAATAGAAATAATATTAAACAATTAATAATACTCGCAGTAAAAGTACTATATCAAATATAATATCATTTGATATGATTGCTATAATTACAATAAATATAATGCATTTTCATATTACGGACATTTTTTAGTTTTGTATCTTTATTGCTGCTCTTAATTAAAAATATAATCTTATTGATTTGCATCTGTCTTTTCCTCAATATTTATAACGTATAACTTGTTTATCAGTTTTTTTCATCTAAAAATACTTGTCATTACTGGAACGTCATTGTTGGATTGTGCACGCGTAAGGTGAGCACGAGGTCGTAGACCTCGTGATTGCTTAAAGATCGTTGCGAGATTCGTTTACTGCTTCTTCAGCAAATCGTGTATCGGGCAATGAATTCCGCCATGCCATTCGACGCATTAAACCTGCCAAATTTATGGGACAACAAATAATACGAACGGCTTGGAACGATAAATCATATAAAAAGAAGCGTACAATTTTTAGCTTGTTAATTATATACGAGTTTCATCGTAATAAAAATCTAATTTACTTTTTCGTGCGCGTTAAAAGTTTAAAAGTATAAATTCGAATTTATAATGTATGTTATTAATTCAGATAGACGTTTAATCTTCTTTTTCTTCCGAAGCTGAACATTCCTTTACATTTACATTTATTCAGCATTGATCTAATGAACTTTTCCAGAGATAATAAGAAACTGAATATCATTACCACGAAAAGAATTCTTAATGGATTTTATATACTTAAGCATAAATAAATTTTCCTCTAATTATTGAAATAAATAATGAATTGACGATTTTTTTTATAACAGATAGGCTTCAAAGGCTACGGTTTAACTCCAGCGAAGGTGAATTCCGTGGGGAAGTTTAAATACGAAGAGAAAGAGTACGAATTGAAACATGGCTCGGTAGTCATTGCGGCTATTACTAGCTGTACGAATACTAGCAATCCTAGCGTTATGCTTGGTGCAGGTATGTTACGAATTTTTCCAAAAAAATTTGTTACAGTTATACATAATGTTACACATAACATTTTATAATTTATTACATTTATGCAAAATATTTGCAAAAAAACGTTAAATAGAATCGCGAAATAGAGCTTGTTAGCGCTACTTTGAAGATCTAGAGTTATCGACTTTTGTTAACGCATTCTCACGAATTCTTAGACTTTAAAAGCGCTGCTGAATCCGAAATAAAATTAAAAACGAAAGTAATGCTTTAAAATAATTATTAAAATATTATTAGCTTAAACATTTTGTCTAAAAAAAAAAGCTTTATACTTTGAAATTTAAATTAAAAATGGAACACTGTTGCATAAACAAAGAGAAAGAAATATAAACATTTAGTTTTTTTATTGTTAATGTGAAAATTTAAACAGCGCTACTATTTAATTGTAAAAGAAATAAAGCGCAGTTTTATGAAAATTGTTGTAAATTAATAATATGTAAGATATGCTGTTCTGATACACAGGTCTTCTTGCTAAAAAGGCGGTGGAAGCTGGCTTGAGCGTTGAGCCATATATAAAAACATCATTGTCGCCTGGCTCAGGAGTCGTTACTTATTATCTCCAGGAAAGCGGTGTTATTCCGTATCTAACGAAATTAGGCTTCGACATTGTGGGTTACGGATGTATGACCTGTATCGGAAACAGTGGCCCGCTTCCTGACGCTATAGTCGAGACTATTGAAAAGGTATAATAATTGGCCGATTCTATATTTGAATTCTCACTGTACTTGAAACTCCCTCAATTTTCGCAAAAAAGGTAGAAATAATTCGATAAATTATCGACGATTATGATATTTTTACATATAAACTAACGTTAAATATATATCTTGTAGAATGAACTCGTTTGCTGTGGAGTTTTGTCAGGCAATAGAAACTTTGAAGGTAGAGTCCATCCGAATACCCGGGCGAATTACTTAGCGTCCCCACTTCTGGTGATAGCCTATGCCATTGCCGGCACTGTGGACTTTGACTTTGAGAAGCAACCACTAGGTAAGATGTGAAATTTTTTTTGTTTTGGATTTATAGAGACGTATAAAATACATAATTTACATGAAGTTTCTGTTATCTTCAAGGTCGCAAAGCCGATGGTACTCCAATATTTTTGCAAGATATCTGGCCGACCAGAGCGGAAATTCAAGCCGTCGAGCAGAAATACGTCATTCCAGCCATGTTCAAAGAAGTCTATGGTAAAATCGAACATGGCAGCGATAATTGGGCAAACTTAGTGGCACCTGACGGCAAACTGTATCCGTGGGACATTGATTCTACGTACATCAAAGATCCACCATACTTCGATAACTTGCAGAAGGTCATTAGATGTATAATCTATCGCACTCTGAGTACTTAAAATATTTGATCTTGAAATTTTTGTCAGACTAATCGGATTGAAAAAAATCTTAAAAATTATTACTGAAGACATTTATGCGCTAAGGAATAATTGTGTCCTTGTAAAATTTTAATTTGTAAAGTGAAAACGGTCTTACAGGAGCTACCGCCAATAAAATCGGTCACAAAAGCGCGAGTGCTCGTAAATCTTGGAGATTCCGTTACGACCGATCATATTAGCCCGGCGGGCAGTATCGCGCGTAATTCGCCAGCAGCCAGATATCTAGCCAATCGAGGGTAAGTTTGACATCAATGGAGATAGCGGAGACAACGCACGACATGCGAACTGGCCGAATTTCTGACAATGATCCTCGTTTTCAGCTTGACGCCGAAAGATTTCAATTCTTACGGCTCGCGCAGAGGAAACGACGCCGTGATGGCGCGGGGCACATTCGCTAACATTCGTCTCGTGAATAAATTCATTGGTAAAGCAGGACCACGAACAATTTACATTCCAACTAATGAAGAGGTATTACTATATGTTTGCTTTCTCGCTCTGTGCATTGATTTCCCGCCGCTTGCATGATAATTTCAAAAATTTAACATTCGTTTAATATTAATCCGTTTCGATCCTCACAGATTATCATACGTACATTTTGCATTTTTTTAAATATATGATTTAAATATATTGAATAGAACTACTTAAAAAGTGACATTATCTACGGAGTTTTTTCAGAATATGTATCGGTAGCGCGAACGTGTTAATAACTGGTTGAATGTTTTTAGATGGACGTATTCGATGCGGCCGAGAAATACACGAAAGACGGGACGTCTTTGATCGCTTTAGTTGGCAAAGAATACGGATCCGGATCTTCCAGAGATTGGGCCGCCAAAGGACCATATCTACTCGGTATTCGAGCAGTCATAGCAGAGTCATATGAAAGAATACACAGGCAAGTGCTTTTGTTAGTCCACACTATTTTATATAAACTTTTCAAACTATTATTTACTTTCGATCAAATTTAAGTACAGCTTTTTACAGATTTGTAATAAGTTTTTTTTCTCCCAGATTTAGTCAAGAATTACCTTGTGTTTAAAGTAAACAATTTTAAGAAAAAAAAATATTAAGAATTCACTTTTTAAACGTAATTTACAATTTAATGCGTATCTACATTAAAATTTTTTTTATTTGTTTGCAGATCCAACCTTGTGGGTATGGGCATTGTTCCGCTACAGTATCTCCCTGGAGAAAACGCAGAGACCTTGGGATTAACCGGTTACGAGCAATATGACATCGCGATCCCCACGAATTGTCAACCCGGAGAAAAGATTACTGTGAGCACAGACAATGGCAAGAAATTCGACGTGATAGCACGATTTGATACGGAAGTTGACTTAACTTACTTCAAACACGGTGGTATTCTCAATTACATGATTCGAACGATGCTTTGATGAGTTAAAGAGAACAAGAATATATATAAATGATCCTCTTACAAGGCTACTTAATGAGATACTTAATATTGGTTTTGGGATATAAAATGTTGTATCTCTTTTAAACAAGATTGAGTTTTAAATACACGAATAAAATGTAGAGTAAGGATATATTTTGCAGACGCTATCGTAACAAATGCCTTTTTTTCTTTCATCTAAAATGATTAACATTGGCATTTGCAATATTTAATGCCATGAATTAATATATTTATTTCATAACATTTCAAGTTTTATTAAGTCTTTACGCTGTAATAATTTTATGGTGAAAGTAGTCCACAGTTAAACGGAAACGCAAAGCTTATTAATCCAACAAATTCTTTGCCATCGTGCGAAAAAAATTGTTTTTTTTTATTATTTTATAAACGTTATATATATATATATATAGGAAAAATTATATCGTCTTTGCTTTTGTGTATGCATCGCAGTAATAATAAATCGTAAATAATATTGTTGCAATACAATTGACTTTATTATACAGGCTAATTCTTAATTATGTGTCAATACTTCAAGGTGAAATATCTAGAAAAAAATGTCATACGAACACAAGTTGGTATATTAATTACAGCTATAAAGTATTGACATATAATTATATATAGCACAATAATTGCAATACGTATCATTATAGTTTATGGTAAAGTATATCGCCGTTTTCATATTTAAAAACATGCACCACTTTTTACAAAGTACATGACACTATTCAATATTCCCAGAATTTGATTTCGTCCTTCGTATCTTCCATGTCTGTCGTCACAAATTGCAATTAAATTTCCAGCACGAAAACTTTTTATTCGACTCTACCTGCAGCTGCCCAGCAATCCACATGACGGATACAGTGACTTGTAATCAAACTTCTGATTTTTTGAACGGGTTTCTGAGAAGTTCAATTCCCTCACGTGCCTATCTGTAGCGCAGTACAGATGTACGTTATCAAATTGTACAGAGTAGATTGGGCTGCGTGAGCATCGAGATGACGATCGCGATGATGAAGTCATGTAATACAGCTAGAAATATTGAAGAAAAAAGTTTAATCATAAACAACTTGCAATGTATAAAGCGCTGTATCATCGCGTTTAAAGTTGATAAAAACCTGAACAAAATCACTCTTCCTCTGATCCCACAGGACAGCTAAACAATTATACTGCGTCCCTGTCACCATGGTGTACTGATGATCGGATGAAATGCAATACAATGTTGCGTCGGTTGGATCCGCCCACGAGCAAACGCATTTTCCAGTTCTACAATCACAGTTGTTAATGTTACATGTTAAAATAGTCAATCGATCGAATAGATCGAGCAGTCGAAATATCTCACCTCAAGTCCCATTTTCGGATGTACGTGTCATAGCCACAAGTGAGTAAAGTGTTGGGATCATCCCATACCATGTCTAATATTCCAGCGCCGTGTTTCCACGCGTGTCGCATTGTATCAACTGTTGTGTAACTGAAATCTCTCTGTTAGTTTTTTGCAAATTATTCGATACGCATTAAAATCGTATCCAATTTATAAATTTCGATGGTGATCAATTAATTGCAATATTACCGCTCGATATCGATTACATGTAGTGGTGAAACGTCAGAAATTCCGGACGAGCCGACGGCAAATTTTGTTGCCGTAGGATTAACTGAGAGCGATTGCACTTTATCCATTAGTCTTATACAGATCTCTTCGTCGTAAACGGGCCTATCCATATCTGGATGTCTCTGTATCTAAACGAAAATGTGAATCTTATTGTACGCTGCCATACCGCATCAGAAAGCAGATTCTTCAAACCTTACCTTTATCGTACCACATTCTAAACCCGCAATAACATTCTCCGATGTAGCATCTATAGCATTGACGCAAGACCGATTGTTCAAAAGTCCATTTACAATGAAATATTTGTTTTTTTCAACTTTCTCAGAAAACTTTCTCAAAAAATAGAGTATAGTGCCGTTTCTGTCGAGTTTTTTTTTTAAGTATGAAGGTTTAAATATGGTAGAAATAAAAAATGATGAAAACACATATAATTAGCTAAATATATATACATACGTATAGCCACATATGATGAAGTTTTTCCAAAGAACGAATTTGCAGATGTCACCTCCTGTGTATTGTTCTATATAATAGAAATCGTCTTTTTCATATATATCTTCTATTAAAAGTTCATCTAATTGTCTTTCGTCGCTTCGATTAAAGCCAACAAGTTGATTACCACCGCACCACCAAAGTATATTGTTTGACAATTTTAACCATGGCATGAGTCTTGTTTTCCGCGTAAATATCGTTTTTTTTTTGTATATTCCATAATGCCAGTTGTAAGATACGCGCCACGTTGCACGTGGACGCAATATTGTGAGACACCTTGAAGTAACAATTTTTTAATTTTTATTTTATTCCTTCATACATATGTAAATGCTGTAGTGTCTTGTAGACATGCACGTTAAATACACAGCAAGAAATAAGAATATCTCGTTATCCATCGTATATATTGAACGACTATTACGTTCGTAGTTAAATTTACTTCATTCAAAGTCCAAATTTAATAAACAAAGAGAGAAATTCCAGAAAAAGATGAAGTAGAGGTTAAACGCAGCCTAACCTTTCACGAAATCTTTTCGTCGCTTGATTCGTGGCGAGATATCTTTTACTCTTCTCGACCCAGGCCACATCTGATCGTATGATCTCATAAAATCGCTTGCACACTTCACTGAGCCGCAACAAATCGTATTCATTGCAATAATCGAAGATTAGCAACAGTACATCGCTCGGCAAAACATCCAAACGCCAAGTATCTGTCATCTTTCTAACCATAAAATTGTAGTTCAGTGTTTTTAGCGCATCTCCCAGTTCCCACGTGACATGCGACACGTTATTCGGTATCATTCTTTCAAATTTTAAATAAAATAGAATAATTTTTTGTTTTCCTTTTTGTTTTTTCATTTATCATTATTTTATTTAAAATAATAAAAGATGAAAAACTAATAATAATTTTATTTCACCCGGAAGAGGAAAGAGATACTTTTTTAAGTTCATGTAGAATAAAATGCGATTTACTTTAACTTATATCTTTAAATGACGTACGTTTACGTTTACGTTTTCAGATAAAAATGAAAATTATTACATGACGAAGAATTTTTATATTAATTTGATATAATATGTCTTGCATTAATATTTTTATTTTTATTATATGTATATATATCTTTTACATATATATATAAAAAATTAAAACATTAATTTTTAGTATCATTTACAATAAAGATAAAATATATTTTTGATATATGTATATATGTATATCGGGTGTAACTTATATATACATATATATGTTTTTCCCGGTATCTAGAGTTCAGAAAGAATTTATTTGTATATATATTTATAATTGTATGTCATCAATGCAATGAGTTCATTTTCAGGTGTAAAAAGAATTAATTCTTTTCCAGAAAATTTTTTTGTTTTTCTTTCAGAAATTGATGACATTTGACTGAATTCTTTTTGAACTCTCTGTACTATCTGGGTTTGATGTATAAAATGCAATACGTATCATTCAGCTACATCGCAGTGCTTTTGAGCGTCGTCAGGTTTCCTCCATTCAACATTATTTCGTGTGTCTGTAATAAAAAAAAGTACCTTTTTTACAATGTTCTAAAAAATAATAGTAAAAAGCCGTATTCCGTGAATTAAAATTACTTGACTCCTTACCTGGTGTTTTATGTTTTAAGTACAAAATGTGAAGAATAAAATACATGAATGCAGAAAATGCCGCTAGTACTGAAAATATTTTTAAAGTCGTTGCACCACCGACTTTCTTGTATAAAATACCTCCAATTAAACTGCCTATCGCGAAACCTGAAGATATTGCAATATTTCAGCGATGATAAACTTTGATTGATTAGGAAAGAATATATTTATATTACTAATTGTGTATGTACATTCTCCTTGTTACAAAATGATTCTTGATAATTAAGGAATTAACTAATTCCCTAAACCGTCATCCATCCCTGCCACAATTCCTTGAACAGTAGCTGATGTGCCGGGTGGTGATACTGCGCTCGCGTATGCCACTATTGTTGTATAGCAAAGCGCATATGTTGGTCCTTGCATGAAAAATTCCACGGGAAACACCCACCATGGCGTTGGAGCAAGAGATATTAGTCCCAGCCGCAACGCGTAGCATACAAAACAAAATGTAAAGGTGTAACCGTACCCAAATTTCTTTAGTATTTTGCCTGAAAAAAAAAAAGATTCAACATTATACGTAGCGATATCTTTAATTATGCAAACGATCTACATGCCACAAACTGTGATAGAGAAATAATTTACCAGATAGAGAGAAGAATATTATCTCGCCACCGAGAGTCTGTGCGGCTACGATTAGACCTTCTATTAATTTAATTTCGCTCATATAACCGGTCGCCATAGCAAGATCTTCCAAATACCTAAGGACAATAAACTATAACACTGAATATAATTCGGCCTAATTAAATTTCGAAATTTTATACGACGGGTAAATAAAAGAATACATGTATTAATAGAAATAAAGATTTACCAGAACAAAAAGTAAATCATAAAGCTATCCAAGATACCCGCAAGGGTGGCAAAACATAAAAATATAACAATAGGTTTCAATTTCAAAAGAGTCCATATGTCTTTCACTATGCTCGACGAGCCTGACATGAGCGGTAACTGTAATAAGGATATACAATGTAAGATGAAAATCATAAGAGGAAAACCGTGCTACCGTTCATTTCGTTTAATTTCTTTCTTCTTAATCCATAATGTAATCACCTCTAACTTTCTGCAACAGATCAAATCGACGGATGTAAATACAAGCACAAGGAGAAACGCCGGTGTGTAAGTTTTGTAGATATCCCCTTGCGACCATAAATCTACTGTGAACCCAGCTAAAAGTGCTGCTATACCGAAACCGATTGTGCCCCATACTCGCTGTCTGCCGTACCCCATTTGTCCACCTTCACCTGAGGAAGGTAAGATTTGTTGTGGAAAATATTTCTCTTTTATTTGAATTAATATATAAAATTATTGTTAAATCGTTTATATCGTAGAAATTTGAGTTGTATGTACATGCAGGCATTTTTATATTTCACATATATAGCTGCACTGTATAAAATATTTAATATATTCCTACAAATCACTTACCTAATATGTCAAAGCATATTGCGTCGCTTATGCAATTGGAAACATTAAAACCGATATTACCGAGAGACATTAAGAGCACGAATCCCCAGAAGGTAATGGATGTATATAGACAACGATTATCTTCAAAATTATCGCAAGTAACATTACAGCTATGATTGTTCACTATAGTTTCTCCATGACACAATGGCATCTCATCAATATTTAATAAGCATGTGGTATCCGATGAAATATCTGCTTCCTTTTTAAATTCGTGAAAAGATAATCTCGTAGAAAAATTCGCATCCTTGCATATCCAATGACATGTAGTATCTTTTCTACCGTTACACGATGCCATTGCTGAAGTATGCTTAAAAGAAAAATAAATAACTTAAAAAATATACTGTTAAGCATTTTATAATACAGATATTTTTAAAGACTTAGTATTTCGAAACTAATTGAAATTTTCAGAAACTTATAAATCATATGTAAAATTTGTTTTATATATAAAAATAAATTTACTTTCATGGAAGTAAACTCTCAGTTTTTAATCAATTGTTATAGGAATTTTATTATCTAAAATATGTGTAAGAAAATTAGAAATTACATTGTCCATATCGCAAAACGGTAAAGACGCACAGGAAACATTTTGAAACTGGTGATCTGGCAGAAGTGGACCGGGCAGAGCCGGTAAAAAGTACATAAAAATATAGCAGCTACTTGTTACGGCAAGCAGCGCTATAAATATCGATTTTCTCCAGGCGCGGAAATAGTCCACGACAAAGCCAAATGCTGGTTTCGCAATCAGAAATAAAATAGGCAGAATCGCGGTGATGCTACCCATAATTAATGGCGAAACACCAAGCTGCTTGCCGTAAACTGGCAGAAACGGCAATATAGGACCCATAGCTAAAATAAAATCAATAATTGTATACTCATAAATACTTAATAATATTAAAAATATCTAATTTATTAAATTATTAACAACTTAGTTTATAATATTTTCGTAATTACTGTATAGGTTTTTTGTATAATAAGAGTACATTAATTATGTAGAGTTTTCTTAACATTGAATATAAACCAAAGTATGTTCTTATTATTTTTTAATGTTACGAATATTTTTATATTTATATATTCTTTATGAAAGTTAGATCTTTAAAATGTGAGATATTTAAAGACATTATACATTTTATGATTACTCACCAGCCATAAAAAAGAAATAATGCGCCTTTATAGGCAGTTGTGTATAATTAATTTTCATGATTTATATTTATGAGTGCAGACAGATATCGACAAAGCCCAGCAAATCTCGTAGCTCATTATCTCACGTATCTACTTCGGCGTTTTCTCATGCTAAATTGTCGCCATGCTGCAAACTAATAATGTCAAATGTAATAATTAATAAACTTACTTACTAGAATAATATGTATGATGAATATACGTAATAATATGACGTGGAAATGTCACAGAAAATATTTTACAAGTGTATTACACGACGCGATCATAGTAAACGGCTTAACATAAAGATTACACGTACATTTGATATTTTCATTCGAAAATTATCGTCAGCACTGTGCACGCATTTTGAATTTAAATTTTCTCGATCCGCGATATATCGATAATCTCGAAGTATTGCTTGTAAAAACTTCAAACGATTACATTACAAACGATTCTAAAATGGCGTTACACGATACCACGATCATCATCTGCATGTCATCTGTGTCAAAAGAATCGATGCACGTTTCAGGCAGATTCAAAGGTTTTTAAGAAGGCTCGCGATAAGTTCTCACTCGTCCACCACATTTTTCGTGGAATCGTCGCAATTATTATTTTTTCTCAAAGAAGGAGGTCGTCGATGAACTCACTGTGTTCAGGTCGCCTGCACATTCAGCGTCAAGCTCACACTCCGACGATTTTTCGTTCGTAGAGTGAGCCTCCAGCTCTTAATCACTCGATAGGCCGCATGCTCTCAGCGATACGGTTTCAATGTCGGAGCGATGAAAGCACCCACAGTTGTATATGTGTATCGAATAGATGTGCCTGCTGCACTTTCTGCACTTATGGAACGAGATGCACGCGATAGGAATAAACCGGAATATTAATTAAGGCTTCGACAGAGAGGAACGTACGGAGAACCACCAAGGAGAAAGTAGCAAGCGCAACTAAAAAGCTGCTTTCCAGAACGTGCGTTGATATTACTGCTGTTGGCATCAAAATTTTAGCCGTTTCAAAATTTGTTCAAACTCGACGCAGCAGATTTTGGCAGCGCTAGAAATCGGAATTGCTTGCAACATATATATATTAGTAAGTGAAATACAATACAGCTTAAATGAGAAGACTGTGTATACAACAGTCGAGAGCTTTGACGCGTCATAAATGTCTTAGCGTTCACTATATAGACGCGAGCACTATACTTCCTTTTTTAACGAGAAAGCGCGTCGTGTCTTGCACTGACGCAATGCACTAAAATTAAACGACGATCACGATATGCTCGACAGAATTAAATGGATGCGACAATGGTGACTTTGATGGTGACGCGCCGTACAATGGGATGATCTCTTAAAACCGCGATCTCGAATGACCATTAAACGTACTGATCGTCGCGCAAAACATTGCCCCTCGTTATTTCGATCATTGTACGACACACACGTGAATCTAATAAATCGTTCAATGACGCGCACTGTACACTTTTGATGCTTACTTAAACGAGATTTATCACGAGGGAGATTGATAAGGCGAATATCTCGCGGAACGTACTGATGGTTTTCGCGATTTAATATCGCTACAAGCTATTATCAATAAAAATAATTATCGTGAAAATCAAATTATAATAGAATCAATTCTAAATTGCTCAAAGAACTTGCGATTACGAAACATCTGGCGATATCATAACATTCTGTATTTGCAACCTAAGATAAGAATGTGATAACGATATAAAATTACAAAGAAATTACGATTCTTCCACTATAGGTTACTTTGGCATTACGTTCTGCTTGAAATCACGAATTATATATACATATATATTAAATTCAAATAGCAAACTGAGCAAAGTTAAAAAACATAATGTTTATTTTATTCTATTACTCTAAACATTTCGTTATCATCATGATGCTTTTTATAATTATAATTACATAATACAAATGATATTGCAATGTTCATCAATATTTGCATAAACACATTTGAATAGAATCTTTAATATATAGTGTATTAATTATTATTTTCATATATATAGTACATTTAATCGTTAAATAAAGCTTAATTGTCACGCACATAAAGATAAAGTCATAAATTTAATAGCTTGTTTGCACAATTAATTTCATTTTTGATATAAAATCTACAAAATTATTAACTAATTAAATCAGTGATATGAAACATATATATATTTTTTTTTCCTATTTTATTGTTTTATTTTAACATCAATAAGCAAATATAAAAATAATAAAAATATAAGAATATCAAAAGTAAAAATAATTCAGGTATAAAATAATTTAATTACATAATCCTATAATTATATATCTTTCTTCGAATTATTTCAATCCTCATTACTCCAAATTTTAAATAAACAATGTGATATAGTAATACATTTCTCTTTTATATCGCAGTATTTCTTACAGATATAAAATACTTGTAATAAAATAATCAAGCAATATATGCCCTCAACAAATCGTAAATAACGTTCACTACATCGCGAATTAAATAAAAATAATTATGTATAATGTATATATCTTTATATTATTCATATATTTGAATTAAACTTTTATAACATAACATTTACTAAAATATCATTTATTAAAATTTCTAAAATATATTATTATTTACAAAGAAGATATACATACATGTAATGTAACATAAAACATGCGCGCATTACATTTCATCCACAATACATTCTCTTCGTGCATCGTCAGGTTTTCTCCATTCAACGTTATTTTGTATGTCTGCAACAAGAAGGAAGTTTCTTATATCTTCAAAATCTAAAAAGATTTTGGCAAATCAAGTTAATTGATTGATTTCTTACCTAATGATAACGTTGCATGTTTCAAGTATAAAATATAAAGTGTAATGTACACTAAAGCAGCAAGTGCTGCGAGTCCTGAATATATTCTTAGAGCCATTCGACCACCAACATTCTTAAATAAGAAACCACCAAAAAAACTACCAATCGCATATCCTAAAAGTGTGTGACATTACACATATTTTGCTAATTTAATTGTGCAA
>NW_012029414.1:24724-57359 GCF_000956235.1 Wasmannia auropunctata | reverse complement strand
ATCGGTCTGCCTTGCCAGCCCGCTCAGAGATGTGTATAAGAGACAGTATACAGAATCGTTCCTGGCATGAAAATGTAGAGAAAGGTTCATTCTATCATATTAATATAGTTTAATCATAATAAATAGTTGTTTAGAAACAGGAATGTCTAAATTGTGAAAACTGTGCCCACGAGCCCCGGTCTCACCTACATATATGTATAACTTCACTAAAACTTTGATTAATTTAATTGGCAATTAATTCAATCAACGGAATGGATGAAAAGTAAAATTTCTATATAATAATTTATTGTTCTTAATTTATTTTTATAGTCAACTAAAAATTGATAATTTTATGCATGTTAATAAAATATTGTAGTAATCAAACAACAAACATTATTTAATAACTTAATTGCTAATTAATTTTATTAAAATCATACTATGGGTTTATTTTGATGAACTACATCGCACAATTCTACAAAATTTCAAATGGAATCATTGCAAATGCATTTTGATAAACAAGATAGCGTTGTTCATAAAGATTGAAATTTTAATCTCAAAATGAGGAAAAAGAATGTTATTTTTCACAAAATATATTTCGAAATATAAAGATTATTATACAATTTTATTTAGATTGCTCAATATATTGATATAAAAACTATATCAATATAAAAGAAAGTGCCAATACTTATACTCAGGATTGGGAAAATTACTTTGTAAAAGTAACTAGTTACAGTTACAGTTTTTGTCTCTCAAAAGGTAACTAGTTACCGTTACAAGTTACCGACTCTGAAAAGTAACATGTTACAGTTACAATTACTCCAAAAGTAACGAACCGTTACTTTTCAGTTACTTTTAAGAGAACAACATTAGCATTATAAACAAAAGATTTACATTTACATATTATATAATTTTATTTAAAAAAAATAGTAATGCACGTATTTAAATATGAGCATTTAAATATTTCGCATAATTACAATCAACATTACGATTAGGTGATTAAGCGAAAGTGTTGCATAATTTTAATCCATGAAAATGACGATTTGTTATATAAAGTAACATATAAAATAACTGTAAAAGTAACTATTAAATTAGGTACTAGTTACTTAAAAAATCTAACTAAGTTAAGTTAAAATTATATAATACATGGAAAGAAAGTAACGAAGTTAAGTTACAGTTATTGAAAAAAAGTGTAACTGTAACTTCGTTACAAGTAACGAGTTACTTCCCAACTCTGCTTATACTTTTTTATTATGGCTTTTGTTTCTGAGATATTCTAATTGAAAGTATTGATATAAGAATTCTGAGTTATTATTTGGAAACATTTCGATGTACAATACATTTATGTACTAATATAGAGACAGAACCTATCTTTGTGTCAAATTAAAATTATGTTTGAAAACCAGGAATTGTAAAGTTATTGTGGATGCAAATAAATTGTGGATAGAATTTTTGGTTTTTGACCATCAGATAATAAATTTATAAAAACGTATTTTTATTTATTACGAAATATGCAATAAAAATCCATATGCAATTTTTAATTATTTTCAAAACAAGAACAAGAAAGTTTAATAATAAGAGTAATACACAAAAAATATTAAATTAAAATAAAATAGGGACGATATATTTCAAATGGTATTCAAATAATATCGGTAGAATCAACTTGCGAAATCGTATATTGATACGATGTCTTACATTTGCTCGAGAATCTATTAAGTTGTTTTGAAGACTTTGAGCAAATGTTGATTCAAATTTCTTTGCTTGAACGTTTATACAGTTAATAATTATTCGATGTTTATTGAATGACGACAATGATATTCTCCTACTTCGTATAAGATAAGTTATTTATTATTCTGACAGTATAAATATAATATAAATTTTTTTCTGAATATTTTTTTGTATCGATTATGTTTGTTTCAACAGTGATTTTACAATTATCAAAAATGATTAACAGGAGTGGTTGTTAAGCGTTTGCCTACGCAATATATATGTCATGATAACTTTTAATTAAAATTGTAATGTTTTTTTCAATAATGTAAAATGAAACAAGACTTTAATACTGAACTTTTGAACTATATTAGAATATTATAAAAATTATGTACATATTTTAAAATTAATGCGAACGAATCATTTCTATTACGTTAATTGATATTTACAAAGCAATCTCTCATATTGTTGTGTGAATTTACGTTCCATTTTCTTTGTCCTCGGTCTTTTTCATCTCTTTTTATTTTAAAATTTACTATGATTTTAAAAATTTGTATTTTATTGTGTAATATCATGTAATAATAATATTACAATGTGTACATATACATTATTATGTAATATCTATTAACATTACAAATGTTTAAACTCTTTTTGTTTGAGTCGTATTATCTTGATGCATGACGAATCTAGAGGTTAACGTTACACGAAGAAAAATATTTTGAATATACCAACAAGATCTATTGATATGATAGAATACATATTTTAATGAGACCAAACACAAAATTTCTGGTTATCATCATTGGACTCAATATTTTATAACTAGAACGTTTGTTTGCTTTAACTATAAGATTTTGATTAGTATTTTTTATTAGATCTATAAAACTTCAAGTTATATTTACTAAATGTTCTTTGTTGACTGAAAAGTTATATGTTGACTTAACTAAATGAATTTAATATCAAGAAATTCTGCTATTTAATAAGAAGAAATTAGTTATGCTCAGTTGGTAATTTCTAGAAAAATTTTTATTAATTTGTTTTCTAATAGATTGATTAAATCTACCAGATTTCTAATTCATGCAGATTTTTTTCTGGTATAGATATAAATCTATGTACAATTTTTGTCAAGTTATAAAGAGAAAAGAATGATAAGTGCTTTAATCTGCTATAATTACCATTTTATTATCGTATAATAAAGGAATACGATTTACGGTTGATACGATCTTATAACGAAAAAACAGAATGTTATAAAAAAAACTTGAGCACATATATATTTTTTTTACATATTAAAACAATATTACAATAAAAACAAGATACTAACGGACTCTCGTACTTAAAATTAAGGGCAAAAAAGTTAATGAGAGTCAAGCGCGGTACTTAGTGCGCAAAAAATAAATTTGTAACAATGACTCATAAATACATAAACATCTAGATATTTCGGTTCAGGTTCGAGCTATCTTTAGCAGTACAAATTCTCAAATAAAGTATCATTTTCCACACATATGACAACAATTAGCCAGTGCATGTCTATCATGTTCGGTTAGTAGACCGAATTATCTTAAAGTTTAAGCCTAAAAATGACAATACCCCCAATATTGTAACCATATCTATTTCAGCAAATATATTGTCTGTTAACATTGTCATACAGCAAAATGACATTCTGGTTTATTTATCCAGTAAATGGTCTTTTTTGTTTTTTTAATTCTTTAAAAACGCAAAGACGGAAATTTATTTAAATTCCAGAATTTAATTATACCAGAAATTAAAATAATTATACCAGAGCTCTGAAAAAATTTAAACTTTTGCATATAGCTAATGTTTATTACATATGTTACCGTTAAAACCCGATTTCACTAGTTAAAAGTAATTTTAACAATTTTGCGTAAAAAGTCGAAAACCCATGTGGAACAGTACTATTATAGACCTCGTTTTGCCTTATAAAGAAGAGAGGACGGTATGGGTTTCTATGAAACCAGTTTTAATTAATGAAATCGGGTTTTAATGATTATCGATTTTGACGGTAACATATATGTATAACGGTGACATATATACACATTAGGTATACCATATTTGAATTGTGAAAGAGAAAAATAAGTGCTTTATCAAAAAAAAGTCATCGAAAATGTAACAACTGGTAGATTTGATAAATGTATTAATATAAAATAGTTATTAAAGAAATATACGTCAATATTTTGTTTCGTATGTTCAATGTTCGTATGACTCATAATGCGTTATATGTATAACTGAAATTAAAAATATATTACTATTATATTTTACAGTTCTAAATACACATTTTACTGAAATAGTTTAGAATCTTATTATATAAATTTCAATCAGAGTAAATTGAAACGCAAAATTTAGTTATTAAGCCTGCTAATAGACTGTTTATAGCTTTTGATTTATCTGTGATAAATTTACAATAATGTATTTTACAATAAATTCACGTACAATTTTTAAACATCATTATCATATATGTTCTTTTAAGTTTCAACTAGTTTTGGATCACTTTGCACAACGACGGTTGATTTTATCATTTCTTTATCATGTTTTTATCATTTTATCCTTGTATTTATATTTGTTTTGATGTCATCAGATTGAATCTTTATTATAACTTTCTTATCTTTATACTCATGTAACACATTATGTACATAGAATTATTAGCATCTTAACATACAAATTCATCCACATATGGAAGCATATATTTCTTTTGTTATATCTTAATAAACACTTAAATTCGTATATAGATATATTTAAGGCATTAATGATCCTTTTTTTATATTTTTTTGCTTGTTTTTTTATTATAAATTGATAATCTTTGAAAAATATGAAAAAATCAATATTTTCTATTGTAAATTCAAATAAATAGTTTGAATATTTTTTACAAGGTTTTCATTCTAATTTTAAGATTTTTTTGGATTACTGAATCACGTCTATTAGCTGGCACAATCACTTTAGTACAATCGAATGCGATTTATATAAGAATTACTTGCTATAAGAATTATTTGCTAATTAATTGTTTTAATCCAAATTTTTTTACTTTAGCCAATTTGCAAAAAAATGCTAGCATAAATTTAAAATTAGCACAGCTTTGAAGAATAAAAGCAGGAAATTAAACAAGTACGTATTTTTGAAGTGCGATTTATTTGCTAATTATTTGCTGTATTCCCGATTTTGTTGCTCCAGCCGGTTTGCAGAAAATGTATTAGCTTAAAATTAAAGTTCACACAACCGTAAAGAAAAAGAAGTACAAAAATCAACAAAAATTCTTAAGGAATATTTTGACTTTTTAAAGCACAATTCTATAAACTAACGAATTCCTAACAAGAAAGAAATTATAAAATACATCCTAAAATTAATCATTTTTTAAATGTCTTTCTAAAGGTGTCTACTTTAGATTACTTTAGAAAGTATCTGTCTATAATCACATTAGATTTCATTCGAATAGTTATTTATTTTTTATAAATAACTACTTGTAGTTTTCTCTATCATTTTATGTATATATTATTTAAAATAGAGAACAGTAGAGCACAATAAAGTGGAAATATACAAAAGTATATGGAGTTATTGTTCCACTTCGTATATAAAACAGACACAAGCATTAGACAATCGTCGAAATTTAATATCCAGCATTCCTTTCTTCCTCTCTCTCTCGCTTTTCCCCTCTCTTCCTTTTGCCCTCCCTCTTCCTTCTCTTACTCTTTCCATCTCTTCCCTCCTTTCCGCTCTCCCTGTCTGTCTCATCCTTTCTTCCTGGCTTTACTGATCTTGTTGTAAATGTTGTTAACATGACTCAATCAAGATAAGAAAGATTAGAAAAAGAAAAGAGGTAAGAAAGAAAGAAAGATAAGAAAGAGGGAGAAAGTATAAAACACGATGAGAGGGAAGAAAGAAGAAAAGAGAAAGAGACAACAGAGAAAAGAGAAAATAATATAACTAAATAACTAATGTGAACTTAGAAATAATGAGGAATTAATTTTCTTCTCTCTTCATATCTTTCTGTTACACAAATAATACAAAGTATATAATGTATTTCTTCGGTATCGTTTTTTCACTTTATCACGAATGTGTCATTCTTGTTAAAAAAAAATAAAGAATTTTAATATATGCATTGCCTTGCGGATGCCTTATTTTATAATAAATATAAAAATTTTGAAAAATACAAATATACACCATTTCGTAGTAAAAAATTATAGCTAAGATAGATATGTCTTCAAGGACAATCAACGAAAAGTAAATATCTTTGAAGTAGATTATTTCGATCTGCCCTTTAGGACGATTTACTTCGATTTGCAGGTTACACACGAACTTACCAACTTGACTTTAGACTTAACTAGTTCGGATAACTTGAGCCAGCTCTAAACAAGCTCGGATTAATAGTGCGGTTTGTGGCACTCCAATTAAGCCATTTCCCTTTTCAACCTCGTACCATTCCGAATTAAGAAGATTCATAGACTAGATAAAGCTAAACAGAGTTTCTTTTTCTAGGAAATTGAGTTAGCTTTTTTCCTTTCATTTCTTTTATTATTTCGTTTTACAAAGTCAAAAGATTTGCAATAATTTTAACAAATTGCAAATGTAACTTTGATGAAGCATGAATATTTTGCAAGAAACACGAATTGAATAAAACGATTAATATTACAAAGCTATCAAAATGCATCAGTTATCTAATCTCATTATCTAATCACTGTTATATAGTTTATAAAGAACATTCGAGCAATCATGTTATCACGCAAATGTTATCAGCACGCCATAGCATGCTGGTGCTTACGAATAAGCTATTATCTGAGGTCGTGAACCGATTCGTGTTAAAGCAATACATCTTATCGAATAGTTGAGAAAAGATATAGCTGAATCAATAGTTCAATGGATTCGTTGAGATACTTCAAATATGCTCATTCGTATAATATGTAGGAAACTAGGAAAGATATAATTATTTCATTTTGTTATAATTTTTTAATGTAAAGGCATTACTTGTTTTTTGTTATTTGCTCAGTCGCGTACAGAAATGAAGGATTATTTCTTGTATGCAATGGATGGTTGAATACAGATATGGATATCATTAGCGAAAAAAATAATGCTTTTTTTTAATATCATCATCGAACGTGTTAGTAGGTCGAAGCATGTATTACATATGCTCAGAAAAACACACATGTATACCGAGGTAAAATTAGCAATTCTCGTCACATGGGAATATCTCGTTTAGTAATTAGTATCCACGATCTCACGTATACTTGAATTCTATCATGAAACTTTTGTAATAGAACGAACAATTCCTTAGAAAGTTACAATAAATCGTACGTTTAATTATCTTGCGCAGTGCTACCTCTTGTTACGTAAGCATATTTCGATCATACGAAGTGAAACTAAAAATTGTACAGCAGCCGGATATTATTTAACCAAATCACGCGGCCTATTTGGATAAAAGAATTTTATTCTGTTTCTCAATAATTTTCAAATTAATATTTTTTCTTCCCAAAATTAATGAGAAACTTTCTTTTGCGTCAAATGAGATTGTATTATACATATATTAATAGTGCTATAGTACTTATACATACTATATAATAACCATATATGGCAATAACTTATCTTGAGATATTGTTTCTATGAAAAACTGTACAATATCTATGACTCACAATCCTTATTTAAAATCTTATAATAGTACCATTTAATGGTAAATGCGTAAAACTCGTGCTATGCCGTAATATTAACCGTTTACTAAAGTTGCTAATAAATTCAAATTTTTCTCTTTTCTCTCTCTTTTACAATCTCGTTTCCTCTATCTCTCTATCTCTCTTTCTCTCGTGCGCCTGCTTCCCTTTTTCTTCATCCTCTCTTATTGCTTTTTCCTGTCTTTTTCTCTTCTCATTTTTGTCATTTTTTCTTTTCTTCTTTTTTAATTTATTTGCCTTCCTTGTGTTTTTCCATTCCAATTTTTTTCCTTCCATCTTCCATCTCTTCTCTTTTTATTTTTCATCTTTTCCATTTCTTCATTTCTTCTCTATAAGCTTTTTTACCCTTTCTCTTTTTCCTTACATCCTTTCCTTTTCTCGTATCTTTATATTTTCTCTCTTTTTTTCTCCTTATTTCTCCTGTCTCTTAATTCTTTCGTTTCGCTCTTATTCCATTCACGTACTCTTCCTTTCTTTCTTCTAGCAAGAAAACATACGTATATTTACATATGTATGTGTGTGTGTGTGTGTGTGTTTGTGTGTGTGTATTTGAACAAATAAGATAGGTATAAATCACTGTAATCAGTATTTATTTGTAAATCCATTTTAGATTTTAGTGAAATTATTATACATATATATCACATGATAGGCTTTTTAAACATGATTACTTACCTACTCTTGCAAAATAAAACTATGAACGGTCTGATACAATAATCATTTTTTTCCAATCTTTTATTCATCGATGTTTTAAAATCGTATCCCGCTAGAAATAATTAGTTAAATCAACGTCGATTGACTAATCATTTATAGCTGGGTATGTGGAATATTTCGCATATACATATGTATAATAAATGATACAAAAATTATGTCTCTCTGTGATCTGAGTATGTATTCATCGTTTAGTAGTTTCATATACATGTTTGGAAAAAATAATATACATATATGCGTTAATATATGCAACGACATTGTTGTAACCATGAAAGAGAGTTCACTTTCCACTCGTCTACTTTCTCTAACGACCATCTGTCGCTTGATTCCTTGGATTTTCTCTTGTATATACACGTGCGGTCATCACATAACTAGAATATATTTATAGCGCATTGTTTCAAAAACATACAAAAAATTGAGTTTTTATCAGAAATTTGGATTTCGAAGCTAATCACATCATTAATGAATAAAAAATTTAATATTTTTACTAATTCGTTGAATATTAATTTTTAAAGATTCTTCATCAAATCTCTTTAAAAAATGCCGAGCAATCGATATTTTAGATCTGTTTAAAAAAATTAAATTTGTTAATATCATTATAGTTTTAATCATTGTTGACGAAATAATGCGAAAGTCAGAACGTGTTTTCTGCTCAAGAAACTGCCAAGTAATCGAGAGAAAGGTGCGATTTAATCAACAAGTAATTGCATGATCGTCAAACCGTTAATCCTACAACACTATTACATCGTATTCTACCAACATAGAGATAAATAGTTCGTTTTTTCGTAACCTCTTAACATCCATTTAGCTTAACATCAACTATTTTTTCATTTAGTTATTAATAGTTATTCATTTTGTGATATATATTTTTTACATTTTATCTTTTTGATTATTTTTGGAAATTATAATTGATATAAATTACGAATAAATAATAAGAATCGAATAAATCTTATAAAAATTTCTTAATGCAAAAATGCATATGATTTATTGTCTACTTTATGATTTATTGAGTTTGAAAATAAAATCTGTATGATGCAAATCGATTATTATAGAGTAGAATGTGAGTAATAATACATATATCATTAATCGATCTGTACTCGAACAGTCGAAGCGTAAAACAGATTTCACTTTATTTTTGAAAATTAACTTTCTGTTGGACTAGCTATCATGACAACAAGCTATCATCAACTATTTGCATTATGTAAGCATTCCTTTCTCTTTGTTTTTTTTATTCCTTGCATTAATTATATTTCATGAAACTGAATAAATACAGTCGAAATGAAATAAATACAACCGAAATTAAAAATATAGACATAAAACGGTAAATTTTATAAATTCCAATCCTCTTTCATCTGTTTTCTGACTATTAGTGTTCAATTTTCTACAGTATTTAAGATATTAATTACTTACAGTATCTATAATATAATATCTTTAGCTCACATTCAAACAAGAATCTCGAGTGTGTTCTACATATTCAGTTTGAATGATAAGCTATCCTTGAGTTAGCTTTAGGACATTGTTAAAAAGCTTATCTTCTTGAATATAGTCGTTAATGATGGTCATTCTCTGACTGTGCCATGATAACAATAAATATAGGTACGCACAATGTACATTCATTTTTAAAACTTTTTTAAGTTATCGTTGAAATATTGCTATAAAATGTAACTTACACGTATAATGAAGCTGATTTAGACTGTAACTAATTAGCTGATTAATCAAAAGATGAATTTGTTATGCATTATGAATTTATTATGCTTTATATATATGTGAGATTTATGAGGCAAAGTTTGTATTCTGATAAGGGTATAATCTTATATCTCTTATGTAATAAAAAATTATACAAAAAACGAATAAAAGTAACATTTTAGATTTACATACATACACACACACACACACACACACACACACACACACACACACACATACACAATATATATATATATATATATGAGATGCAGATGAGTGTATTTTCAAGTATAGCATGTGAGCAATTAATATAAATAAAATATCTCCACGCGCGTTCTTGCATATGTGTTCAATATATTTCAACATGTTGAACGATGTAATAAGTGCTACGCTTTGTAAAAAAACAAGTCAAAAGCTAATAATGTCCGAAGTCAATCCTCTGTAAAAAAGTAAGTGATTGATGACAGGAAAGGCTGGTTCTCCTAAAAGCATATTGTGGAAGATAAAACTTGCTCAACTGGCTTCTTGGCTGCGATGGTATTTATAATGAAACATGACAAATCTCTCTCTCTCTCTCTCTCTCTCTCTCTCCTTTCCCCCTTCTCTCTCCCTTCTTCTTCCCTCTCCCTATTTCTTTCTCCCTTTCCGTTCCCTCCAGATCCATTCGCCATCGTTCCCTCTTTCTTCTCCCTACCCTCCCACTAACACTGTCAGAGCTCGTTATCTAGGCCAACAGATGCAGGTATTATTCACACGATGCCGAGTATTTCTAAAACAAACTCGAATCCGGAGCGATAAATAAACAGGCCGTATTTAATGTTATCGTTTGAAGATCTCATAAAACATATCTCTGTCACGATTGCGTCGAGAAGAAGATATTTTCTTTCGCCTTTCGTTTCTTCCTTTACTGAAGGAGATTTTCTGATTGAAATTTATTAGTGCTATCTTAACAGATTCTTTTTATTTTGTTGTCAATATCAAACTTAATATTCTTTTGTAATTATTTGTTTACGAGATTAAATTTCCATTGTATCGTCAGTACTGAGAATTTTCTACTGAAGGTGATTAAAATTTATACAAAATATATGTGCGTCAAACATTGCAATGTTCTTCGTTTTTAATTTTGTATTCTCTTTTTTCTTTTTTGTCCTTATTAAATATGTAATTTCTCCATAATTTCTTTATAACCGTTTCTGTATGTTTGTATAATACATATATAGAATAATCTTTATTTATTTAACTTATCTATCTTGTCTTTGCGACGAACTAGGATTCATGGCAAGAATTTAAACTTTTCTTCTCGCTCCTAGTAATCTGTTCCAAACAAAATTCAAGTAGGTATCTGCCAACTATAAAGCGTTTAAATCAAATGGTTTTGTTATCAAAAATATGTGTGATAAGAATTGAATTTCTATATCAGTTACGAAACTCATATTAAATAGCTAATGCTTCAAGTCAATGATACGACGCTTTCATCGATATACTATGGTTGAAATAAAGAAAATTAAAAGAATAAATTTATAAACTCGCAGGAAATATAAATAAAGTCTCTGTATTTGTAAACTGTAGGATAAACGGACTATGCCTTACAATGTACAGTAATATTGAAGCACATTTGCTCTTGTACTTTGAAACTCAATGACTGTGTTTACACACTCCTCGAACACATGTTGCCTTAATCGACGTAAACGATCACGTTACTAGCAGGTAGTTAAACTGAAGACTTTTCACGAACGCCACGCCAGCACAGCAAAGTCTCACGCCACGAGCGAGATAAATATTAATAATAATTCGTAACATCGCGCGAGCCAATGGATAGGCTTATTTATTCTTTCGTTTATCTCGGTGCACTTGGCACTATCGCGTATATGTTTTACTTACCGGTTATCGGAGCGTAAGTTTATAATAAATAACATATAGAATCGAAAAATGATTTTTCAATTCGAAACAGACTGCTTTATGACGCGTGATACAGCCCCCTCGTTATAATGTACGATTTTTATTGCTAAACAATGAACAGAAACTCGTTCCTCAGCCGTTAGATGCGTCATCATCGCGACTCTTTCCCTGTTCCGCGTACATTCAATTACCGCAACTCAAAGTTGGCCCGCGTTACGTCGTGAAATCACAACGTTAATAAACGGAGCATTTAGTCTGTAGATGGAAAACGCGCTATTCAAAGAGATTACAAACAGCCATCTGCCTCACCCTTCCGAGGTGCTCGTCCCCCGTTAGCCCCTCTGCAACTACCCCATGTACTCCCCTTCCTCTTCAGCCCACCTCTGCTAGATATCTCTCAGCTACCATACACTCTCGCAGTCTCGCTTATAGAATTCTTTCCTCTCCCCTCCCCTCCGCCCGCACCGCACCGCACCGCACCGCACCACGCCGCGCCGCGCCGCGCCGCGCCGCGCCGCACCGCACCGCACCGTGCCGCACCACGCGCCGCGCCACGCAATCTCTCCAACCAACACGCGCGTAGTAGTACCGTCCTCCCCTATCGCGGTACCCCACCATCGCCACCCATTGCAGCGAACCAATATACCCGGAATCACATTGCCGCGCCAACCACCGCGAGAGGAGTGTGTGTCGCTTGCCACGCTGTCATTCATCTTTTTCGGAGCGCGTTGCTATACGAATGAAATGTACTACAGTGTATAGAGGTGTCGCACACGCACCGTGTGTTTTCACTGTCTAACCTCGCGCAATCTTTTCCATTCGTTGTCCGTTGCTCAGTAGTGAGTGATATGGACTTATCCGCAGAGTGTAGTGATCGTGTGAATTCGTGAGAATTAAAAGTGTCAAGCGGAGGGATTCTAACCTATTTGCGGATACATGAATTGTTAAGTGTTTCTCTAATCGCGTTTTCCTCACGACTCGACCACTCCATTGGCGAGCGTACGTACGAGAGAGTCGCACTTAACTCATAATATATGCTGGATTTTGCGCCGGTAAGTGATCGAATTGTCATAACGTTTACTTTAGTTGATGCAATTAGCATTTATACAATCTAGAATTATATGAACAATGTGGCGGAATAAAAGGAGTCACCGCGTGCGTGCGAGTCGCACGTACAAGCGTATTTTGTAGCGAATGGTTCGTTACTGCACGTGGCGCCATCTCGAGGATCGGTGTGAAGTGCGAGGGCGTGGAATTTCCCGAGTACCCAAGGGGCGGTTTCGTAATGTAACGTTGTCTCTCTTTTCCATTTTTATTCCTTCTATTGTTTTTGCTATCAATTATCGATCCAAGTTTTTTTTCCTCGTTTACTGCAACGCGGTAAATATCGACACGACTCAACGGTTGAATTGTAAAATTTATACGAGCGATTTCTCTCTCTCTCTCTCTCTCTCTTTCCCTCTCCGCGTCCCTTCCCCTATCGTCTTTCAAATAAGCCATGATCATGATTATTAATGACACATGGAAAATATAAATTCTGCGAGTTTACATTCCAGAACATATTATATTGCACATATACATATACGATAGAATAATCAACAATGAGTCGCTCGATTGATCGCTTACGGCCATCGTAAATCTTTATCAGGTAAATTTAACTTAGACGTGTTTATCGGATCTTTCTGTTGTGTAAACAGAGTCACGTATTTAATCGCTTTATGCTCAAGGCGAACGCAGCGAATTAATCGCTCCAGCGATTGTAGCCAATAGCGATTACATCATTGATCGTGAGATTGCGCAGAGCACTAATTCTTAATAGCAGATAATAATAGTCGTCGAGAAGATGGGTCGTGAATGATTTATAATCTGTCTTCGTTAATTAGGACTAAGTAAGGATTAAGTATACTCGAAATAATATATCTCGCGCGACATATGTTTGCTACGAAACAAGTGCAGGATGTGCAAGACTGTTTAACAGTCATCCTATTAAAATCTGCTTATAAAAAAATACTTTGCCTTTTTATACTTTATACTGGTAAACGAATCGCTGATTGGAAATGGCTTAATTAGTAAAACTTGGCGCTGCTATCTTACCGATACGTATAATAAACACTCGCAATAGCCTTGTAGCGGTATAAATTACAATGTAACGCTGACGCAAATTAAACTCGCGCGTTTCGCATTATTCTAATGAATTGCATCGAAACGAATGTGCTATTTTATCGCATCATCGAGAACGTACTCGTACACGTATAAAATAAAAACAACGATAAAATAAATTTTCATGTTGCAGATAAACGTGTAAATCGATCAAGCTCCAAGTAATTTCATATACATGGAAAAATTAGTTTCTATTAAAAGTTTTCTCAACCATCCATTATTTATGTTTATTTCCATAAGCCACGTTCATATAATGTGTATAATTTGTATATGTTGCAGTACTTTTCAAATAAAAATAATAATTTTTTAATAACATTCACTATTTTGAGTTTTACCTAGAAATGATGGAAACTTATAAATTTTAAAATGAAATGAATGACGGTACCTCGTTATTCTATAACGAGATTGAAACGAGAGTAATTTTGAATTCTCAGGCAATTTGTGGTCTTATTCTTGCGGTGTGTGTTACCAGCTGAAAAACGAGAATATTCGTTTTGCGTGTTCAAAAGGATGTTATTTATTTCTGAGATCTTTCTTTTTACACATACACACATATCTTACGATTAAAAAATTGTCTGTAAAATAACATTTTTTAATGAGGTCACAAATGTATTTGTATTAATGTAACATTGTGTCTTTACTATTGTTTCCTTTTTGAAAAAGCAGCGGCTAGATACAATTTGCAGAAGTGAGTCTTATGTAATTCACATTAATGTGCTATTTTCGAAAGACAGAATTCGTATGCCTTTCCTTGTTTCATAACAAAAATATAAATTCAATAAAAGTAGTAATTTGCCGATTACATGATGTCCATTCGAACCATATATTGATTTCGCTTTTGAAAGTGCTTTTGAAAATTGGAATATCATTAATTATATTAGTAATATGTCGGTTGACTTTAAAAAGAAAATCTGCTTTTTTCGTTCCTTAAAGTTTTTATTTTTGAGAAAGCTATATCAAATCCCAACGAGAAAGCTAAGAGGATAAAAAACTAAATTGTAGCGGATTTAACGTCATTACAAGTGAAAAGTCCATTGAAGCGCATCTGTCAAGATGTTTATACCTGTTTTCGTCTTTCTGCATACTTTGTTTATCTTTGAGGAATCTTTTTAAGCGTATTTTTACGTTTATTATTTAAATTTATTTTATAACAAATTATTACTGATTAAGTAACATTGATCAGCTTTATAATACAACGTTGATTATTCCAGGAATACATGTGTTCGCCCTCGAATATTGTATTGATTTGTAACATAATGACATTTATGTCGTTCGACTAATTTCATTGACAGATGTGTATGTGTACATATATGACTGTAGGAATATGCTGTGCATATTGACGAGATTAATGTTTGTCACTGAAATAACTATTTAGAAATTATTAATTAAAAATAAGATTAAATTTATTAATAGCCGTACAGAGTTTGCTGTTGCATTGACAAAGTCTTTTCTTAACCAAATTCGAATCTGAAACGACTGTTAACTTTTTAAATTCCTGAATTTTTTTGTCACGTATACGCCTGAAATTGGGACTGATAAATATTCATCGCCGATGCCTGTTTAATGCTGCCGATGAAAAATAGCAGTTTTAAATAGCATATTTTTTACATGGCCATTTAGCGTCTCGTTTGTTATTCCATTACGTGGCATTTATCGTTGCATAAAAGACTGCCATCGAAAGAGCGTATCCATTCCACGATGGATGTTTCAAAGGATAGATGGTTCTATTGTTCTCAACATTATGCGTCGCACACAGTCGTTACTCGGACAGATACATAGTCTGTATTCGTATTCCAATGGAACGTCCAATATAATGATGATAAATAAATGATCATGCTAGGTATGTTATTTTGAAAAGTTAAATAATTTCATTATATCGATAATATCAAACAATAATGGAGATTAAATCAATTAAGCGAAAGTAACTGGATTGCCTTAGTAATGATATTGTAAGAATTGGAGAGCTTATTCTTTTTTATATACGATAACAATATTTTTTAGATTAGTTATTTACTTTCTAAATGTTGTTTGCTTTCTACTCAAGGTTATAGATTTCAATCTTTGATAGCATATCTTGTAATTGTTAATTGCAAAATTAACAATAATATGATGTATTGCTCTTTGGGGAACAAAGATTCTTGCTCCGAAATTGCATTACAAGCGATAATAATTGCGTACTATCACTGTCAACGCAATGTCTATCATCAAATGTTAATCCTGCTATGCTCGTTAATTAGAAAATGTGCGGTCGTATGAGATAAACTAGCAAGATATCTCGAGTAACGTCACACATAGCACGATTAATAATGTAACGAATGTATGCATTTTCATTATAATACGTCTTGCTTCTAATTGCATATACCAATCGAGATGCTATCTATGATTAGCCCGAAGCACAACATTCCGGCTCTTAATTTTATTTTTTTTCCGTCTTGTTCGTGCACGTATACGTTTGCGTTTCTACGAATAGTTGTTTGTCGATCATCGCATTCAAATTGCAAGTTTACAATTCAAAAATTATCTTTGTGTTCAATGTTCATGTTTCCGAGTTCAGAAGTCACGTAACGCTAGCTGGTATTCAACGCAGTGTATATCGAGCATGTTACATTATATTATTCGAATGATATCGCTAGTAAATTATCGGAATATTATTTGAGTTCTTAAATAACAAATTATCATGTATATTATGATTTCTCACGGCAATAGCGAGTAATTAATAAAGTAATGACAATGTGCGCCAAGTGGATTAATTCAAATATTCAAATATGTAGAATGTAGATCGCTGACGATTGATGCCAGCATCGAATTTACGCGACTTGGGTTTATGCATTTATTCCAGTTTTAAAGTACGAGGAATAACCTTTCTGAAAGGAATAAAAAGTTTGAAATCTCAAGAGAACAAGTTCTATCTTTCTTTTCTATTATCTATTTTTCTACCGTAGAGTTTCTCGTATGAAGAGAATATGAGAAAAGAAAGAACGGTAATGAAACAATAATATATCGTCAAATCCAGAAATATTTTGGTTTATTTTTACGTATTATAATTAAAAAGATAAGTATTCGACTTGTAATTATTACATTGCACGGGTTTTGAAAATATGAGTAGGATGAAGCGTGTTTCGTTGACGAAAATTCGTTTCGAAACGAATCGTTTACGACGTTAGAAACTGGTCTTGAATCTCACCATCTGGAACACGAGTGCCCCTTAACCACCTTTCCCCTCCTGCGGCATGCAGTATAACGATTTCGAAGTAAGCAATGGACAGGTGCAGATATAGATCGATTCTGCATTCAACATTTTATCAATCAATTACTTGATTTTGTTATTACCGTCGCTATGCCTCTTTATTATTTAACCACTTAATTACATAGATATAAACATCAAGCTACTTTTATGAATGTTTATTTTTTTTTACGCGGAAATTGCTTATATATATTCGAAAGAAAGTAAAAAAGCAATATCGGAATAACAATCCTATCTAAAAAAGGCATGTTAAGTCGAAATTGAAATGTATCATTGTTCTCGAAGTTTCTGTTGACTCTTTTCCGCGACGCTGATTGGTTCTCTCGCTGCACTAACTTCGTGAGCGACTATTATTACATTGACTTTTGACAGTTGTATGTATTGAAGTTGATGTATAATTATAGTCAAATATAATAAAAAAGTAAAAGTGCAGTCAAATAGCGTGCGTCTGTAGTGCTAAAAGAAAAAAAAGAAAGCATTCATACTTAATATGTGTTTTATGTAATAAAATTTAACTCTTTTAACTGAATATTACACTAGTGAATATGAAGTCCTTATAGGGACTCCCTACTTTTAGATATAAAGAAAAGGAAAAAAATTATTGCTTTTTGCTCTTTACATGTTACTTTCTTATATTTTTATTGATTTTTTATTGATTTTTTACATATATTTAATTTTTTAATACATGCAAGAATTATCTCAAAAATACATATGTAACGCTTTGACATTTGGAAACAATTTATGGAAGTATATTTCTTCAATAAAATTAACATTTCAATAATATGTTAAATTAATACATATATTTTATTTATTTTAGAAATATGTATTAAAATATTTTTATTCACTTAATCATAAATTATGTTATTTTAACACTGAGAAATGTTAAATATTAGTTTAATATAAAATATTCAAATAATACAATTACATTACGTTACATTAAATTCGTATTTTAAAAATTAAACACAAAGATTTTAATAAGGATCGTTTTTAATACAAGTACAAAATGTTTTTTACTGTGTGCAGAGACTTTCCATTCATTATTGAGAGTTAATTTAATGAGAGCTGCACAGAAAAAAACGGTTTTGCTGAAATATTTAAAATAGATATTAATATAGTTTTGAAAATAAAATCGGCGCAAGGCAAGGCATGATGAGCAATGCTGTGTAAATAGATTTGACCTCCTAATAACTAACTTAAGCGTACATAATTATTGTGATTATCCAACATAATTATTTTTAAATTTATATTTAGTTAAATTTTTAAGTACTTTTGCAAACCGATTTTCCATACGTTAATCATTTTATGTTGTGGATTATTTCATCGAGAAAGAAAACTGTATGCATTATATTATTGTATATAATTTATTTGCGCTAATTTAGCCATAAAATTTAGCCATAAAATAGAAATAAATAGATAGATAAATAGATATCTTAAAAGATAGATAGATAGATAGAGAGTTAGAGAAATAAAGAAAGAGAGAGAAAGAGAGAGAGAGAGAAATTTGCGATAATAATCTTGCGCAAGTGTTCGAAACGAAACCAAACGAAGCGCAGCTCATTGAGAAAGTTGAAAGAAGAGAGAAGAAGAGAAATACGGAGAATACCTTTTCCCAACAAACGAGTAACAGCAGGCAGGCCGAGAGAAGTGCCTCCACAATGGAACCCCTTACATCTAAAACGGTTATACACGCAGGTAGAGCTTCGCTGTTGCCGGGCTGTAAAATGCCCATTGTGTTTCTTGCTATAAGAACACGCTATGACTCGAAAATGCCTCTTGGTTACGCGTTATTTCTATGCTCGTTGTCTTTACGGCGATTGACAAACATTTCGATCATTTTCGTATATGCTGGGAATTATGAGAAAATTCTTTGATAATTTTTTTTTTATATTATACTTATTATTATATTTTTTGTTTATAAAAACAAATTGAAATATGCACTTGTTTTGCAATTTAATAATTTATTTTTAAAATTTATTAGATTTTTACATGGCCAATTTATTAAAGAGCTGATTTGTTATAAATATTTAATAAAGAGAATTTACTTGTGATTTGATTTATATAATATATATATATATATCGTTTACATTTGCTACGACACAATTAAACAATTTTCATTTTTAAATTGCTTTCAGAAAAACAATAAAAACATGAAGGAAAGAAGAAGAAATATATTTTATAAAATAATATACTTTTATTTCTTTTTGCTATCAGTTCTTGCCAAAATTGCATTTTAAAATTAATGTTACAAATTTTTTATAATTTAAAACATTCGAATTTATTTTCTGGAAAACCTTGTTTCCTGAGTTGGGTCGTTGTAGTAAAGTATGAACGTTATAGAAGAAAAATGTATATATAGATGATCAATAAAAACATCTGTATATACATAGATATATAAAAATTCTTATGTACATAAATCAATATGTGTGTGTATGTGTATACATGTACGTGTGTGTGTGCGCGCGTATGTGTCTTGCCGCTTGCTATCTAATGTTGGATCGATAATTGATTATGTCATGTACGTTTTGTGCGCAACAAGATATTAGAAAAAGTATAAAAAAAAGTTTTATAATCATAATAACACGCGAGGTTTAGAAATACTCTTGAAAATATTTTATTGCAACACACACTCACGGATACATTTGTTCAAAGAAATATGACCTTGTCTTTTGGTACAACCATCTGTCGCTATTTACTAGTTAATTAATACGGAATGATTAAAATACTGACTTTTACTTCATTAACATTTATCGTTTTTTGCAATTTTCTTTATTTCTAATATTATTTTTTTCTTTCACAAAGAGAGAGAGAGAGAGAGAGAGAGAGAGAGAGAGAGAAAGAAAATCTTGCTGAGAAATCTCTTTCGCCGCTCGTTTAATAAGAACAAATAATATCATACATTTCTATACTCTGCTAAAGAATATGATAAAGGAGTTAATGAGAACTGAAAACATTTCTTTTTTTACGTAACAGTGCATTCCATTGAATACATGAAAAATAAATTTATAGCTTATCTACAATAGGGGCTGTTTGCGGTAAATAATCAACGCTTATAAAAGTTATTACCGCTATAAAAAACATTAAAGTCTGTAAAAAGGATATTAACCTTATTTTATCAAAGTCTCCGATAACATATGCTTAGAAATGAATAATATTCAGTAAAGTATTTGCCACATGTCTTGTACTATTACTGAGCAACAATATGACAGGAATTGTAAAAATTTTAAGTTTTGAAACATTGCAGTTTGATACATGATATTAAAATCAATATATAATATTTAAAAAAACTTTTTAACAAGTTGAACAAGAAATATATGATTGTCAACTGAAAAATAAATTGAAAAGTTGAAAGCTAACTTTCTACGACATTTTTCTACGTGTGCAACACTCATCTAATGCGGAAGTATTATTTTAGTTAGTTATTATTAGAATATAATAACTATTCTTTGTTATTTAACTTGTTATGTATTTAGTCATTATCATAACAATGTATTTAACATAAATCCATAAAATGATAAAATTACGTAATGCTATCATGTCGCTTGATTTTGTTTATTATTTCATGGATTTATGTTAAATGCACATTGTTATAATAATTTTATTTTACATAAAAATTACTTTTTTTTATCTTATTATTTTTACGTGTGAAATAAGAAAAATTGATATACATGTAAGAACATATTTTTGTTTAAGTGAAAAATGTAATTGTTAGCTATATATTGCACATTAAGAAAAGTAAAGCTGAATCTTATGTCTTTCAACTTTTTATTATTTCTTTTTATATTTAATTATAGAAAAGTAAAACTTTTTTTATTTACAATAAATTGCTAGAGTTTATATTGATTCAATTTAATGATTTTTACTAATTCAAAAGATATATTATAGGATTAAAATTTCTAAATTTTATATAAACCTTGTTCATTTCTTTATCGCTGAAAAAGACAATTAGTATATTGATCACAATAATGCTATATACATATAACCACGATTGCGCGAGAGCTTTCCTTATAATCTGGAGTCATGATCTCATAATAACGCGATATTTCGCACGAGTATAACACAATTACTAATTCGTATTAATAACTTAAAGCATAATAAGCGGTGTTTGTTTCTTGGCGAATTGCGACAGTATTGGCCTGTCATTAAATTATAATCATTTAAATTTATTTGTTTTTTTTTTTAATCGAACGAGGTCTTCTTTGGCTCAAAGACAAGCTATTTTTTTCGAGTGAATATATAATCAATTAAAATGGAAGCAAAAAGTCAATTGGATGGAAAAATATTAACACATGATAAATTATAGGATTACCTTTTACGAATTATTTTACCAATCGTTCGCACTTTACTACCATTGGCAAGAACTTCACATTTATTCTATTCCTACACGGAAAAAACAATTTACTGAATCCAGATTTGAAAAAAATTTTTTTTAATAATCAAAATAATTTTGTACGAAAGTCAAAATGATTTTGAGAGCTAGAATATCAAAACGTTTTATAGCTATGTTAATCAGTTTTAACATTCCAACAAATTATTTTGATGATTCAACAAAAAATTATTTTTAAATCTGTTTTTAGCAAAATTTTTAGACCTTTCAACAAAATCGTTCTTTCCGTGTAAGCTATAAGATATAAAATAATGTTAAGAGAAACAGAAGTCATACATAATACATATATACTCCATACAGCAAGCAATGAGGCAAGCCTCATTTCGTATTTATAAAAGAGCCGTTTAGCGAGTCTAACGTAGCAATTGTTAGTTTTTTAGTAATATCTGGACTGATCGACTTTCTAATAAATTAATAGCTAAGGTTTCGATTATACAGCAAAAGTTTACTTTTATTTTATACTTTGTGAACAGAAATATTGCAATGCTAAGTCCAAATCAACAAACGTTTAAAAAATATCATGATTTATTTCATAGTATTATATAAAGATATTCTTTTTAATTTCTAGTATAATATCGCGTTAGCCATGTTTACAACTAACTTTGATGATAAATTAGATACATGTCAGATGTGTATAAGCGAAATAAAGTTATATTTAAAATATAATTGGATCACGAAACAATTTACTTGAAACAAAAATAAAGTTATATCTGAGAAAAAAAAATATTTATATTTATAGTTTTTTTTTATATAAGTAATATACGCGATAATTGATGGTATAATATTATTATTTTGTTATTTTAAAGTAATATACGTGGTAATTAAGACTGTGATAATAATATTATTATTAATGGTTACATTGTTGAATTTTAATAAAAAATTAAAGGCTAATACAATATGTGAAAATTATTAGACTTGTTAGCAACGATAAATTTTTATAAATTAAGCTTTCTCTGTATTTAATTAACTCTATTATTTTCTTGAATATGTACTCACACACATTTTGCTACGATTTTAAAATTTTTATCTGAAAATAGAATGTGAAAAATTCATAATTATATTAAAATACATTTATTAGTTATCTACAAATAATTAAGTATAAAATACACAATTATATTGGATTTGATTGATTATATTGAAACATAATGGGAAAAGATTAAATTTTATATTATGTCTAATTCTTATTTTTTATTGATATTTGATATAAGAGATAAATAGACATATATGTATACAGGGTGTCTCGAAATTTGCAAATTAAAATATCATAGCAAGAAAGTCTTCGAAAAATTAAATAAAAAAGTTATTTGTAAATTTTTATTTTAAGCAATATTTTTTAAGATATAAGGGTTTAAATTTAGCCAATTATAGAGTTTGTAGAGTAATATTAGTACTCGCGTGAAGTGCGCGATCACTAACACTATCGACGCGCTCAAGGACATGTTTCGGTTTAATCGTAATCTATAATTGGCTAAATTTAAACTCTTATATCTCAGAAACTACTGCTTAAATCAAAAATTTACAAATTACTTTTTTACTTAATTTTTCGAAGACTTTCTTACGATATTTTGATTCGCGAATTTCGAGACACCCTGTATATACAATTGTTTTGTTTTATTATAATATATATCAAAGAAGCATTTCTTTATATAATGTTTTTCAATAGATGTACACATCTTTTTTGATAATAGAAGTATAAAAGCAGTAACATAAAATACCTATTTTTAAATTAACATTCTTTTGATAAATGTTAAGACTTTTAATTTACACAGAATTCTCGAAAAACACATGTTAGCTATAATGTACAATTAATTAAAGTTTAACCCTAGGACTGGATTACTACATACCCAATACGATTTAGTCATTTCTGATATTATATGTTTAATTAATTTAGCCATTACAATTACTTGAAAATAATGTATTTTTTATTTTCAAACCGATTTATTAAGGTTTCGCATTTTAATCGAAGATGTAAAATCATTCGTGACTTTTGCGGATTTTAGATGTCATATTTGAGCCGCCACATTGAATTTTTCAAAAGGCCATGTTCCATTCGAAATTACACAAGTATACGAATATTTTGAGATTTCAAACACTTTTTTTCTATTGCGTTAATTTTTGCAAGAAGAAGTGGCCCACTTGACGCGAAACGTTCCATTTATATTTTATACCTTATTTAGGGTACAACTGGGTAATTTGAATAGTGGGATAATTTGGATAGTAAGCATTTGCAAGAATTTCGGAAAAATAAGAGATTTTAAGATACATTTCATTAGATCAGACATTGATCTAATGACATGTATCTTAAAATATCTTATTTTTCTGAAATTTGTGCAAATGCTTATTGTTATTCAAATTACTATTTAAATTACCCTGCTGCATCTTATCTTTTTATATGTATTTATATTTATGAACTTAATTAATTTAAAATAGCGGTTTAGACATATAAAGTATAATAAAAACACATGAGGAATAAATTTAAAATATGGAAAATTATTATATTACAATTTTATTTTTTATAAAAAATAAAAACATAACATGTAAACATTATAATGTATTTCTCTAGTTTTCTCCTAATACAAACATAATATCTTGATATGACAATAGCTTTCTGTGTCAATAAAGAAGTTAAGAATTACAATTAAACATCATAACATTATTTAAATAACATTATTAAAAACGTCTATGGAATATAAACATTAAACAATTTATCTGAACTTGTAGAAACGAGGCTTCGCATTTATTCTAGCATGTTTTGCAACAACTTTCAGCAATTGTTACTAGAATGCAGTACTTTCTTTAAAAAATAAGCTTTTATTTTATTAGTAATTTATTTCATACCAGTAGTTTATTGCATATTACTGCTTTTACTACCTCTGGAAATTTAGTCCCCCAACATTAAAAAAAATGTCTACAGTTTATTCGGTTATTTATCGCACGTGTATGCATATTTCGAATTTTTGTTTGCATACCCTTAGTTAAAAAGTTATTAATAAAATAATTTTAAGGGGGCTAATTTTACAGCAGCCCCTCTGACTACGATCCAATTAGATAGAAATAGCCTCAATTAATAGATTTTTGTTTGCACATTCAAACAAGTCGATTTTTTATTTGCACACCCTTAATTACAAAATTATTGATTAAAGTTTCGAGGACGAATCAACTTTGGTAGATAAGTTCAAAACACATTTTATTTTATTAAAATATTAATCGACAAATTTTTATTCTTTTTTTGAATATTTTTTGTAATGTTAATCTCCCAAAAATTTATTTAACTAATAATAAGTGTATAAATGAAAATTTAAAATGTGCATATATGTGCAAATAATAATAATAACAAACAGTAATAGAACGAGTAATAGAAAATTTATTTTTTTTATGTTTGGGGAGTATAACTTTACAGAGGTGCTTTTATCCTATAATAGAATAACATGAGATGATACTACTCTTCTATCTAATTATATGAAGAAGATATCAAGAAGGAGAAAATGATCCAGACATAAAAAAGATAATATTTATTAATTCAAATGAAGATACTAAATTGACATAGATCAAAAGATTAATTTAGTGATGAATAGAATTGTTTTTTTACTATTAGTAATGTAAGTAATTTTATTACATTTTATACATCATATCCTTTTTTTTACATAAATATAAATATATCTTCTTTATCCGCATACCGCATGCTCCAGACTCGTTTAAAATTCGTGCATACGGGATGCACGGTGTGATTTCTATATCAGAAGTAATATTAACGTTTACGAATAAACGTTTTACGTTATTTATAAAACAGGAATAGTATTCGCATATATAGTGCGCATATATAAACGCGTGCTGTTTTTACTATTTTTTTAAGAAAATTTTATACATATGTTTCATATATTTCTATATTAAAATATAATTTAAATATTCACATATTATTTTATCTTATTTCTCGAGAGACTCAATTCATGTACAAAAAGAGTTATATGAATTAATCAAAAATTGCAAACTAGTTTTCTAATGCACTGTCTACAATAAAAAATTTTGGATAATAACATTAAATTAACAATAAATTGTTTTTAACAATTTTAGTTTTGTTAATAACAATAAATGGAAAATTTCATAATAATTGAAGACTTGTTTGTGCTTATTACTTATGCGCACACATCGTATGCATACATTTTTCATGACGTGTTCAACACGGCGCGGCGACATACATACGAGTTTCAAGTATTCAGTTTTAATACATTATTTACCGTTTGATAAATATAATTATGTATGTTATGCTACGAATTCTGTTGCACTTTCTCTTAGTACATTTAGATATATTTGCTTCGTTTAGAATTACGTTACAACTATAATTTTGTTATTTTTTTGTATGTATGCGTACATACGTATTATATGTATACATCCATACATACATATCTATAAATAAATATATATGTATAAATAAATATAAATAAAATTATATATGTAATATAAATAAATATATATATAAATAAATAAATATATAATAAATAAATGTATATGTGTGTACATAAATGCATACATACATACATAAATATATAGGTTTGTATATAATTCTTGTAATTGGCCGAGTATAGTTTTTTCTAGGTTGAAATAGAAAAAATGATAGAGGAAAATCTTATTTGATATAATCTTTACTATTTAAGTATTTAACCCTCAGCTGGGGAGCACTATTTGTATTTTCCGATTTTGGAGCACTGGGTGTGCGACACCCTCAACCATGTACATCACGTATATCTTTGTATGTAATGCATAGAATTTGAACTTTTTTTTTAATCGATACGTCAAATTGTTCAAAAGAAGAATAAATGGGTGCGAAAATCGAAAAATTGAAAATATTCAGGAGAAAAGGAAAAGAAAATCTTTTAATTTCAGTTTTTTGGAAATTCGTAGTTTCAAGGGAAAAACCGTTAAAGAAATTTCTCTTGCGGGTTTTTAAAGGTAATTGAACGTAGGTACTTTAAGAAAAAAATATTATAATTTCGATTATTTTTAAAAAGTATATTTTGCTCTGGATGTAGTACATCCATAGGCTGACAAATTGCGACTTTGGAAAATTTCCTGTTGACCTTCGGATATTACTGTGGTGGGAAACTAGTGGGGGTATGTAACTTTCTTTAGTCCCTACTCGATTCCCCCCTATCCTTACGGCTTGTGAATGCCGCTATTATACATATACAGCCTGGGTGTACTACACCCAAAGCTCCAGCTGAGGGTTAATATAATTTGCTATTCTGCGATTGCATTTTTTTCGAACAATGCATTTTGCAAAATGCAACTTTACTTTTTTAAAATGAAATTGTATATTGGAACATTTTTTTAGCGTAATTTGATTCCTTTTATTATTCAATTTGATTCTTTTTATTATTCAAATAAACATTAAAATGATTATATTATAGTAATCGAATCTTTTTAACAATTTTTTTCTATAAATATCTAAAAAATGATTTATATATTGTGGAAGTTATTTTTTTAATTAACGATTAAGCGAGAGAAAAATATAATTTTAATTACTGGTTACTTCATGAATATGATAATAAATAATCTGCGAAAGGAGAATTAAAAAGTGTATTATAGAAAGCAAAAATTTAGAAATAAATTAAAAACGAAAGGAAATAGAGGCCAATAAAATGAGTAAACATAAAAGATATTAGAATATTATCATATTATTTAATGTGACAATATTAAAGCGGAATGTTTCGACTTGACTGATTATAAATTAGCTTTAGACATACATTTCAATTTTAATAAATATGTATCTTACATTTAATGTAAACGTAAGATATTAATAAATTAATATTTTACTTTAATCGGAAAATACGTAACATTTTGAATAAGGCTATAAATGCAAATATCAATAGATATATTATATAAATTAAACCGGAACTTATATAATATTTTTATTATTAAACTAAAACTTGTCTTATGTAAATATGGTTTTAAAAAGTCTATGAAGATTCGATAGTTTAAAAATTGTACTATGTCGATTTTGTAAATTCTGATTCCATAATTTTCGTCTGCTTGTACGAGAATTCATAGCATTTAATATTTGAAATAAGATTATTGTCTGAAGTCGTCATTAAGTTTTTTTTTTAAATAATTACCTTTGGCAATTAATTTAATTATATCGATAGTCAGAAACAATTTAGAGCTATAAATTTCAACATAAAGAGATCTTCTCTGATCAACATTTTTATCTAGGTAATAACAAATAATCTTTATTATGTGAAATAATAATGAATCTAGTAAAATTTGGAATTGTACAATTATTTGTAACAGCTTTGTTAAACATTGCAAATTCGATATCCAATTCAATATTCAGTGCGTATTCTTGTTGCGTCATTTTGTAAATTTGCGTGTAAATTTATAATAGATGATTAACAATAAATTAATAAAAAAATATAATATTTTATAGTAACAAAATAAACTGTATTCTAACAATTGAGATCTTAAAACGCCAACAACGGTACAAAGCGGATCTTGGTGCTTCCATATAATAGGTATTAGTGTAAATCTTATAATTTTCGGTTCATATAACACCACGTGCCCGCAAATCACGTACATCTCCGAACCAAGTAGTATGTAATATTACAATTAAATTGCCACAGGCAATTTAATAAATCGATGCTTAAAGCATCAAGTCCTTGCCCTCTCAACTTCGCGACATCTAATAAATGCTAACTTGCATCTATACGAATCTGTAAAGAATTTATTGCGAAAAAATATCCCCTCATTTTCTCATGAACCGAAAATTGTAAGATGTAGATTTACACTAATATTATATGGAAGCACCAAGATCCGCTTTGTATCGTTGTTGGCATTTTAAGATCTCAATTGTTAGTTAACATTACACGGTCTTTCCTGATACTCATTTAAACTGTATTCATTATTTTATACATTGATAATCTAAATATTATTTGTATTTTAAAGCATATATTATCAACATAATTTGTTTTATCATATTTTATTTCAATTTTTATTAATAGTGGTGTAAAACGGTGTAAATAATTAACATTTATAGTAATCAATACTATGTATCTCTCTTTAGTCGTGTAGCGTAATAATAAATCAAGTCTCGTAATATATTTGAAGCATACCTCTTCCTCTCCCTTCTGTTTCTTCTCTTTCCTTTCTGTCTCTTCCATCTTCTCTTCTTCCTCCTTTCCTCTTTCCTCCCCTTTTTCTCTACCTTTTTTCCCTTTACTTCCTCTCTCCTTTTCCTCTTACTCTCTTGCTTAATCTCTCACTTTCTCACTTCCTCGCTCTCTTATTTTCTCACTCTTTTTCTTCCTATTTCCCCTCCCCCTCTTCTTTCCTCTCCTTCCTTCCCTTCCTCCCACTTGCTCTCCCCTCTTTCTCTCTCTCTATATCTCCCTCTTTTTTCGATTAAACGACACAACTAATGCTCTAATATGAATGATAATTCATAATTTGAATATCTAAAAAAGATCACATTATAATGTAGATTCATAGCGTAGAGAAAAAAAATTAACAGAATTTGAATAAACTGCATACTTAACACATTCCATAGGGATTGATGCTGGATTTTGTTAAGTAATTTTGGTTATAAAAAGAAATGTAATTAAAATTATAAAATAATTTCTGATATGCGTGTTAATACATATCTAATTATGGTATACAATGCAATATTGATACATTAGGTCATTTTATTTAAATATAGTAAAAACATGAACAAAAATACCGTGGATCATCTGTGATCCACATAGCACAGTGAACAAGTCACGTAAAACCGGCGCAGAACATACTAACGGAATTTCTACATTGATTATCGTTTTGTTTCGATATATTTTCATTAAGTTGCGCATATTTTTTAAGAGACCGCAATCACATGACACACGCACAGCGTTGAATTCCTCGAGGAACGAAGGTAGCTATGTCCATTGCATTGTTCCCGTTCCGTGGCCACTGTATTCGGTGGAACGCGGTAACATCCTGCTAACGTCTGGCCGTTACTACGAAATGTCAAACATTACCCATCGGCATAACTCACTTGCAACTATCTTGATTACGGATGTATGCTTTTCTGAAATTCCATCGTGCATTCTGATCATCGCGTCGATGCCGCAGTCGATCGTTTCGATAAATATAATAACATCGAGTCAATATTAAAGTAAGCATTCAAATAATATAATCAATGCTTGCCTATTCTTAACAATCCTATTTTTTATATTTCACTGTTTTTAAACTCGAAATTTTTATGTTTTTAGCATTTCCCCCTGCGTTGTTTTATCGTTACTTCACATTTGTCACGTGTCCAGGAACAAGCTGGTATTATTTGTCATTTTAACGTCAAAATGTTACCAAAAAAGTCATTTTGAAATCAAAGGTCCGTTTTCAGATGCACTTTTATCTTTAAAATTCTATAGTATACATAACGTAACATAAACTACAGCGGTTAGTGCTGTAACATTATTGTTAGCGCGTTCTGAATACGGATCAAAATATTGCCAAGATGTCATTTTGACGTCAAAATAACAAATAACGTCAGCTTGTTTCCTGGACTACTGCTTAGAAAATAAATGAAAAACAGAGAGTATTTTCCACACACACACACACACACACACACACACACGCGCGCGCGCGCGCGCGCGGTGAGTCATTTTAAGTGACACATTTATTTTTCTCGAAAATCAAAACTTGTATCGAAAAAGATTTTGTACAAAAGTTTTATGACTTCATGACGGACATAAGATGATGCCATTGATTTAACCTTGAGTATATGTACTAAGATCATATGAAAGTCAACTTTTTTTTTCTTTTTTTTTTCGATAAGGGTTTCCATTTAAAAAACAAAGTTGACCTCCATATGATCTTAGTACATATATCTAAAATTAAATTAATGGCACCGTCTTAGATAGGCTCCCCCTTGAAGTTATAAAATTTTTGTACGAAAATTTTTTGATACAAGCCTTGGTTTTCGAGAAAATCAATGCGTTATTTAAAATGACTCATAGGTATATAATAGATATTGATCTCACTTATCAATAATGCAATGATATATTTATTCAATATACACATGCCATTAGAATATTAGAGTATAAGAAAAAGAATTAAGAATAAGGAGTTAATTAAATTAATATTAAGATTTTAATTATGCTCACAATATTTTTTCTTTAATGTATTTGATACTAAATTCACATATCTATTGTTATTTCTGCATAATATTAAGTACAAAACTTAATATTTGTTAATAGTATTAATATTATAATATTTAAGTTATCTTTTGCTCAAGTTACTCAAGAAACTCTATTTCTGTTTATTACAGAGAAACGACAATCTCGACTTGTCTTTGAACGTTCCACAACATCATCAAGCATCATACCATCACGACAGCTACAATATGTCGGACCAGGTGAGTGAATTATGAGCAATAATTTATTGACAGCTGCCATATGGCAATTTTATTTATAGCAAAGTAGTTCACAGATTATTTTTATTTATCTGCATATTTGTGATTAATTATAAATCTATATATTTTTAATTACATTGGCTATTTTTGCGTTATTTGTTTATATTATATAGGTGTACGTGCGCGTGTACATACATGTGTATGTATGTGTAGAGTACATTTATATTGACATATCAATTAATTATACATAAAAAATGAAAATTGAAACATTATGGATTGTGTCTTATGTAAGTCAAAGAATTTTGTCTGAAACAACAATGAAAAATAGAAAAGAAAAAAATATAGAAAACAGGACATAAAGCGATCAATTGACGAATAGCTGGAATTTGATAGTAAATATAGAATTTAATAATCTATTTTATTGAAATGAAATGGATGATTATTCCGCATTATTTCAATTAATATTCTTCAATCGTGTTTCAATTTTAGCAATTAAATTTACGATCTTGTCTGACTACTTTTACCTCGACATTAAACGATTTAATTTAAAGAAGATTAGAATTTCTTTAATCTTTTAATTTTTTTATTGATTTATATGTTCTAATTTTTTTCATTTTAAACTAGCTTGATTGGACAACATGATAGATTCAATAATAGTTTGTTATACTGATTTAAAATTTTCTATTTTTAAAGCACATTTTTTTTACATTGTATTAAAATATTTAGTTCTCTCTATAAATATTTGTATCGTAGGAAGAACATTTGAAAAATAAGATCTAGAATGATTCAAATATCCAATGAATACAGTTATGTTCCAACTAAATATAGGATGCGTTTAATCGATCGCCACTCGCTCGATTCAATTTAAGCGTTCACCAATTGTCAATCTGCGATAAATAACCATCGGTTATAATTTGTTTAACGCGCAAATATTGCATATTTCGATTTTGTGCCAATAGTAAATCTGTTGATAAGAATCTTAATTCGTAAGACAATTAATAACAAGAATTGATAATAAAGACAAAAATTAATAACTAAAAAATTGATACTAAACACAAATTGCTTACATTACAAACATTATTTAATTTTGTTTGCAAACATTTATTTTAATTAGAGAAATTTTGCACATTATATGTACTTAAATTTTGTCTCATTACACTGTGTTATAGCAAAATTCTCTCCAAAGTGCGATCATACGCACCGAAGATTTTTTCGCGTTGAACACGATGCCGTTTGAAGAATTCGCCTAGCACGTCAGGATTTTGAGTAAATTGGAATGAAAGTGGCCAAAAATGGTGTTTTTAATATTTTTTGCGGCAAAATGGAAACTGATTTCCAAATGGCAAAAACCCAATGGCATCAGAAAGTATCATTCAAGAGCTTTCAAAAACACTTTGATTCATGACCGTATGACTTTTTTTCATCAAGTTATGGATGTCCGAATTTTAGACTTTCTGTAACATTGACACGTCTTAAACATAGACATATTACAGGAATAAAAGTTGCTCGACAAGCTCTTTGGAATCAATAATTTTAAATTAACAATAAAATATGATAGCATATGTGCGCTAACTCTTCGTAAAACACACACACACACACACACACACACACACACACACACACACACACAAAACAGAGAGGTTTTGGAATCATTAAATATACTGAGGAAGTGATGAACCACGAGATCCTGATCTCTGTGTAAAACACACACGCTATGTATAAGTACACGGAGAGAATTTCCTTTTAAAATTTACTCTGAAAATTTTGTTAATCGTGGGACAACATAGTATTTCGACAAATTTTACTGTACACTGCAATAAATTTTACTA
>NW_012029414.1:0-23133 GCF_000956235.1 Wasmannia auropunctata | reverse complement strand
ACAATTAAAGTAGATATTAATTTATGATTCTTTTATCAATCTTGTGTTTTTAATTATTTTCATTCATAAATTCAATAGTTTAGAAGGAGGTACTATTAATAAAACTCACAGGTACGATTTAAGCGACCGGTTTGCTGAATCGTGCTTTTGACAGCATTTTACAAAAAAGCTTAGAACAAATTAATTTGCTATTAGTGAAAGATTTAACATGTAATATTAGATGCCTTGAACATTAAGCTATAATTTTCAATGTTTGTTTGCATTCTAAATAGTACCAAATGTGAAATATAATCAACAATATCTTAAGTGGTACGCATTCGGCAACTCTCCCCTATATGTATTAATTGACATACTCTGTATTAATTAACGGAAGTCTGTATTATAGAAATTTTTTATTCATATAGATAACATCAATTTCACATTTTTTAATTATTTTTAGATTTTATTTTTATTGCCTGTTTTTCCAGTTGCTAATTTTACATTGCGCTTGCTCAGTTGTACTTTCTCCATTGCATTCATTAATTATGTATAGCAACTCTCTCAGGTCGATATCAAGACATTCGCTTTTTTCTTAGCTGGTCTCTTTGTCCGTCTATATATCACTTTCTAAAACACATCATGCAATCTTGAATCTTGTGCTTTCAACGAGGATTGCCAATCACACAAATAATCCGTTAATTCTTAAACATTGAAAAATTAATGTTTCAAAAAGATTAAGCAAAAATCAATTTGTCAAAAAGTTTAAAAAGTAACAATTATAAAAAAAACAAGAAAATATTAATTTATTTCATTATTTTATTATACTTATTACTGTAATAGTGAAAAATTAGAAATTGGTTAAGTTTTATATTCTAATTTTAAAAAAGATTTAAGAACATAAAATTTAATCAAACATATTACAATAAAAGCCTATGAGAGCTAACACGGAGTCGATGTGTAATATTTTTTTAAATAAAATTTAATCTAATTTTAATATATAAGAATTATCAGGAGATAAATTTTCACTATTTAAGAATAGATCATCATACAAGTAAAAATATATTTTTTTTAAAGAAATATAAAAAATAAAAATTTGAAGGTTATTTTAATAGAATCGTTTATCAATTCGGACTTTGTATTATAGTATCTTCGTTTACGAAGCATGAGAAGTGAAAATGCAGATATTCTCGTTATGTAACAGGAATCTCAGCTATCAATTAAACTTAATTGATTCCAGACCTTATTGAAATACGATTTAAGACAATTTTAACTAAAGGTCACAGCGTATAGCGTAGCAAAGACGATCCATTTTTACTATTTGCCACATATAACTTGGAAGTTGTATCTTTTGATTTCTAATTTATATCTTTGGATTTCACAAGAATGTTTCTTTTGAAATTCTTATTTCTAATTCTCTTAAAAATTATATATATAAAGAAATTCATTGGACAATTTGTATTAAAATAATATGTAATTTATATACATGAACACAAAATCGAAATAGGATGAATAAAAAATGGTGAGAGAACGGGCGGGTTGGTTGCATAACCAGGAAACCATCTAAATAATATTTCTTCAGGAAGAAGAACCAAGTTGCGAGAGTCGCGCGCAAGTTTTAACGAGATGGCGGAACGAGTTTAGTTCACAGCGAGGAAAAGAAAAACGACGAAGACGACGACGACGGCGGCAGGAAGAACGATATTTCTTCGTCGTTCGTTCGCCTTTCTCTTCACCCTCACGTTTCACCCACAGTCTCGGGCCGATCGTACTATTTTCCTTATCTCTTTTCTTCTTCTAACTCTCCATTTACCTGCAATCCAATGTGATTCACGAATACGGATTTAATATCGTCCAAGAAACGGAGATAAAGGAGAAACAAGTGATGAAAAATGGTTCATTGAATAAAGTAAACGGTGTATTGGATACGTTAAGGACATGCTGTTAAACATTCAATTAATGATCATTCTGTTGAATTGAAGAAATCGGTTTTCGGCATGTTTTCAGTAATTTGTCGCTATAGGTAGAAGACCTGCGTACGCATTAGAGCGTAATCTACTATATATGAGTGGATCGCGAGTGACGATGTCATGCGATGAGCGCGTAAACATAAAATGGATTTCGCAATAAACGATCCGCGGAATTAGGTGTAATAAAATGATTAATGGCACGTATAAATCTAGTTTATGTGCAACAGCACCTGTTCTATTTTGCCAAATCGCACGAATCATGCGAATTATGGCTGTGTTATTCAAATTTCGATTTGACACTGCCGTTAGTTATTTCGGTCACGATTCTTTAATAATAGTAAAATAAACTACACACAGGCAGGTTGAATATACTATAGCAACACTGACGATCGATAGCCGAGCGTGTTTCTTCAAAGGAAAATTCCTGACGCTATTAAATCCAATTTCAAAACTTTTATTCTCCCTACCACCACGTGCGCCACGGCAAATTTATTTTCCTTCCCCTTTGTGAAGGGGAATAAATTGCTAAAAGGATTCCGAACAATATAACGCTATTTATCATCCACCAAGGGACGTTGGAAGGTTGATTCTTTGATTCCACTTCCACATCGACCTCTCCTTTCCTTCGAAACGGTCCTTTCCCCGAAACTTTTTATCTTCATCGTTCTTTTGATCGTTTCACATACAGAGATGTACAACAACTAAAAGTTAAACCTTTTCATTTATTATCAGAATTCGCTAACGAAGAAAAATCACGTAAATTTGTAAACGTAATATTTCACCGAGATGGAAGATATAAATTTTTGCTTTCTACGAAACTTGTGGAACAAAATTAAATCCAATTCACGTACATAATTTATTTGTTACAGACATTTCATACACCGAGTTTCGGTGACGAGGACTTTGACATACCAACCATTCATCCTCATTCGCATCAGCAGCAGCAGCAACATCATCAGCAACATGACTCCATGCAAGCATATGGTCAACCACAGGTATGCTTCGATTCGATAAAATGTTGAATGTTAAAATGAGCATATTCTGTCTAAATATATATGTTACGTTAGTACATCCAAGTTTTAAATTAAATTTTTATATAAAGATATACTATTTTGCTATTAGTATCTTTTCTTCGAAACCTTTTAATTTTAATTTGGTTTCTCGTATATTTCTACATATTTTTTCCATTGTTTAAATCATTGAATTTTTATCTTCGTAAAATATTAAAAATATTATAAATTATGCTTAACAATACGTAATAATATACGCATTTATACATGCGACCATTGGACGTGAAGAAGAAAAAGAAAAGAAAAAAAAAGAACGATGTCAGAATGATATATCAGCCATTTAACAACTTCCGCATTCGGGCATTATTCATGTAACGTTCAAGACATTATTTTTAGACACACGCTCATCGTTTTCTCCCTCTCGTTTCGACCTCGAGATAAAGAGATAAAGAGATGTTGAAATGCGTAGAAATTCTATAATCTTCATCAACGAGAAAAGCCTCGAGGGAAATAATTAATTCGCATAATATCCTTTCATAGCAAGACATTATTTTCAACGATTTTTTTTATAATCGTAGTATTTACTATTTATATTAATATACTATGGAAAAAAGTATGAATACTTTTTTGAATAATCGCGAAGTTACGTGGCTCTACGTATTATTTTTATGATCTGCATATTTAAGAGATTTTTATAAATTATGCAATTTTCTTATATACATATTAATATATTTATTTATATTCTTATATATGTATATCAAATCATTATATAGATGATGCAAGGTAGCGGTATGCAACAATCACCGGATGGTCTGAGCCTGGATGCTGGTGGATATCAGCAACAGCTCTATTTACAGCAAGAGCATTCGATGCAACCGATCAACGTCAGGTGAGTTCAATTCTTTAAATTATCGTTAATATTAACGGTATAAATTAGACCTTGATTTTGTGCATAAAATTTATGCACACTTTTTAGCCGTATATATCTATATACGAGCGAAATATCGTGAATCGATCAATAAGAAAATAGGAAAATAAAAACTTAGGCGAAACTTGCTTTTAATAAAATTCTAGCTCGTGACTTTGTAAATTAAGCGAGTATGAAAGTATCAGAGCGAAAGAAACTCGAGAGAGAGAGGAGAAAATAGACAGAAGGCGGAAGGGAGAGGCAGAGACAGAAGAGGAGGAGAGAGAGAGAGATTTTCAAAATATCATATCGACATTCTTTCCGTATTCTTTGAGCTTGAATAGAGCTCGAACGCGATTCGAACAGATGGCGATGATCGAAAGATTTGTATAGTCTACGTAACAAAGCAAGATTAATGAACATCGAACATTCTTGGGTATCTTATACGATCGTTCACTAATGTCACTAACACATAAAAAGCACTTGACTCGTTTGTTCCAAAACTAAAAATTATACCGCTACAATTGAGTATCATTACTTTATTATTAAGATACTTAAGTCTTTGTTTTCCATGAAAAAGAAGGTCATACCGATTAAGATTGATACGTGGGAATAAACTTGAGTCTAAAATTACGTTTCTTCTCCTAGTGCCGAGACTGTTTTGCAACGTTAATAACAATTTGCGCGTTAACTTGGGAAACTCGACGAAATTCTGCGAATGGAAAATTATTGAATTAGCGATATACTCTCTCTTGTATGTGGTACATACAGCAAACATCGCGCACTGTCGTGCAGTACCGTTTGCATAACTCCAAATTATGGAAATTCGACTTACCTCGTTACTGCGCACTGTCCTGCAGCAATTTGAGTAAAGCCAATTTTGATCGTTGCATATAGTATATGGTACATACTATAGGGAGCAAGATCTCGTTCATTTGTATATTGTTCTCGCGAAAATTATCTCCCACTTAATTTCGTAATGCTTGAGATGAATGAACGATATAAAAAAGTACATTTTTGTCTTACCATGATAACGGATGTAGAGAAGCTCAACAAAGTTGACATTATGATATGCGTTATATGTACATCAATACCAATGAAATTCTATTACGTTGAGAGTTAAGTAAATCGTCTATTACATTCTGTAATAGACTGGAACTTAATCAGCGAGAGATCGGAGAAGTCGATGCACGATTCCTATCTTTGTTTTCCCAACAATATTTTTTACACGAGAATGTTCACATTACTGCTTACTGCCATTAGGATTATGTCTCTTCTCGTATTCCTTTCTTTATTCTAGGCGAAATGAAAGAAAATCGTCCATTATATATATATATGAATGGATGTCCATTCTATATTCGTCCATTATATATATATATGCGTGTATACAGACATGTATGTGCTGCGTGCTATGTAGTATGTACTACGTGCTTACGTGCCTGCGTGCCCGCACATCTATGTGCAAGAAGTAACTGAAGCTATGATTTACCGTGTATTAAAGCCTACCAAGTAACGTTCGTGAGAACCTGCCATTACGTAGTCTTACAAACCGCAATTTAGAACGTCGAAATTTTTTTAGCGGATGAACATCTCTGAGATGGGAGATGACGCTCCGGCCCTTCGCTCAGAGATACCTTCAAGTACCGAGCGCGACTGAGCGTATTTTGCTATTCAAATTATATACTGTAATCAATCTGATTAGAGAGAGGAAAATACATCAAGTAAAAATATTCGCGATCTAAACGCGTGTTATCGATGCAGGTCGGTACGCTGTGAATCGAAGCGGACATATCGCCAATAGTTATCTACGCGTAATTATCTTGTACATAACGTGACGCATAGACCACCAATAACCATGCTCTTATATAGAATGCTGTATGCACGTATGTGTAGCTGACGCAACCTTATAGATAGGTCGACAGATAATATTTGCAGCAAATATCGTAAATATGCAGTATAAATAGTTATTGAGATATATAAAAGTATTGCTCATGCGACGATAATCAATTGTCAAATAACGGTTATACATAATTAGTAAATTTTATAAGCTACACTCATTATACATATAAAAGAATAAATAAATCGATATAAAAGGACATCGAAAATATCTTTCTTAACGAGTTTTTTTCTTTCCGATATCATGAATCTTAATTCAGGAATAGTTATCTAATTTTTCTTTATAAACGATCATTTATGGAGTATTTTTTTTTATTCCAATTAAAAGTCACTGTTATTAAATATTATGTATTAATTATTCTACAATTTATTATTTGAGACCATTATGTATGTTGAGTTATTTAATATTTTTATTAAAAAGTAAGAAGAAATTTAAAAAAATAGACTAATTCCTGATCAGTAAAGAAAACATCTATTACAATTCATTTTCTTCTTGCTAAAGTATAAAAATTATCTCAGGTGACTATTCCCGGGTAAAGGAGAGAATGAAATTGTGATCAAATCAAAACTACTTATATATGTTTTTTTTAATCACTAGATAAACATGTACATTTGAATCTTTTTTTTATTGGTTATATTTTGATTTTGATACTTTTTTTATTTTAATTATGTTTTGAAAAAATTATTTTTTTCTGATTTTATTCCTAATTTTTAACAAAAATTACCTTTTTTTTTAAATAGAACGATCTAATTTAGTCTTTTCTAAAAGATTTATTTCCTAGTGTAATTAAAAAGAATTATAAAAATTAGTTTAGTATTTATCAAGGAAAAGAGAGAGAAGTAAGTACATAAAGATAAAAAGATCTGATTTTATAAGAGAGCGCTTCAAAGGTTTTGATATACTATTTGGCATCACAATGTTTACATCTCTTGGATTTTGGAATAATATACATATTCTTTTTCTTTTTTTATTTCCAAGCTACAAATAGAGAATTTACCATAAATATATTGAAATATATCATACAAAAGATTACACATACAGATTATTTTAAAAAATAAAATAAACATAGAGTATTATTAAGAATAAGAATGTAATCTAAAGTATTATTTTTATTCGCGTTTTTATTGCATTTTTTATGATGTTTGTTCCAAGTTGATTTTTATTTTTATCGTGTGTACAAACTTTATTGTTTTTATTGATATTTTTTTCATTTTTATTAATATTTTATAGTTATAATAGTACCATATATAAAGTTTAGTTTATACTTATGAAATACAGTTTTAGCTGTATTTTATACAATATTTAATATTTTTTTAAATTTAATGAAACACAAAATATAAAATAAATTTGCATTGTTACATAAGAAATATGTCTATTTATTTTTTTAATTTTTGTTGGCAGTTTAGCTGTTGAAGAACTGTTAATAATAAAATTTAATGCATAGTATGAATAAATTAAATTTGAGATAATATTTCAGATAATATTTTGCCAGAATTTTATTATTTAATCAAAAAATGCTTAATTATTTAATAAAGTAATGTGTAGCAAAGAATCAATTTATATACTTACCACAAACTTAATTTCTCCAAAATGCTATTTTTTATTTTTATGCGTATACAAACTGCATACAAACTTTTTTATACATATATATGTTATATATAGAAACTGGAAGAAAAACTATAAAATCGATGTTCCATGTTATTCGGTCATGGTACACTGTAGCCAAAAAATAGTGAAAATATTAGAAATACTTGAGTTGAAGTCAGACTTGAAGGATACAAGAGAGTAGAATGAGCCGCGTAATTCACCGACGTTGATGTAGGTGACGCAGCGCTGCCTATATCTCAAAAATTACTTATTTTAATTTGCATTAAAATAGTGAAAGTATTGTGCACCTGGTATTCACTTTCTTTCCATTAATTTCACCGTCATTTCTCAATACATATACTCTGTGCCAAACGAGATTTCCATTGCCGTTGCGTAGATTCACGAACTTAAGGCATGCAAACTTTTAACGCTTTACATAAAGTAACGTTTGCAAACAAGTTTCTTTTTTTTTTCTTAGTATCCGAAAATCACAATATATCCAATGTGATCACTTGCAATTTACAGTCATTTCAATCTCATTGAAATCTCAGAGACTAAATAAAAGCAACGACGAATAGATAAATTAACAATATTTGTATTAGCAGATATTATAAATTACAGTTTTAATTATTTACAAACAGATTCTATTTCTTAATATTGCGATTATCTGCATATTTCGAAAAAAATTATAAACGAAACTTCTTTTTTGTTTACTTATAGTTCGGCGTATGGCACTTCTCAAGGTTCATACACGACAATGAGTTCTCCGCGCCAGCAGCAACAACACAGCGGCCAACAATTGTTAATGTTGCAACAGCAACAACAGCAGCAACAGGTTCAGATGCAACATATGCAGTATATGCATTCTCAGCAGCAGCAGCAGCAGCAGCAGCAGCAGCAACAATTACAACAGCAACAACAACAACAACAACAACAACAAATGCAATACAGAAGTCCTACTGGAGGCAGTCCAACTACTATGCAAGCCAACAATATCCCGGAGACGAATAATAATACTACGACTAGCGAAGATAGCGATGATAGCACTCCACATTCTGGAATGGTGAGTCAAATCACGGATGGTATACGCAATGTTTTGCTCAAGTAATTTGTCTCTCAAATAGATCTTTTAAGATAGAAAATCTAGAAGCTAATAATAATATGTTATATGTTTGGAAGCATATGAAGCAAATATATATAGTACACAAATTAGAATTAAGCATAAGAACAGATAAAAATGTTAGATCAATTTGTTTTGTATCGTACATACATACTTATATTTTATATTATATATATATATATATATATATCGATATACATCGATATATACATATATCTCAGTCATTATTTACATTTTATTAAAGGCTAATAATATCTACGTGTTACATAATGCATAATACATAATAATATATAAATATTGTATATATATGTAAAATAGCTTTTTTAGCGATTTAGTTTAGCATTTTTGTATAATCAGTGTTTTTCGCATTAATATCATTTTTTCGAAAAGGATTGCAAATCAATAAACAATTAATAATTTTTCTACATATTTGATAGTTTATTAAAAGAGATTCTAGACTCTCTCCTAAGTATCTTTTCCTACCTCAGATTGCAATGGTTAAGCGTGAGCCACCGTCGCCAGAACCAGCTGACGTTGGAGCGAAGAATCAAAGAAAAACGAAACCACAGAAAAAAAAGAAGAAGCGAGATCCTAACGAGCCACAGAAGTAAGTAACACACTATTTTAATTTTTATAAAATAGTAAAGCAATTTAAAATATAATCTCTATTATAAGCTGGATCCCTCACCATCAATCAAGTTCAAACTTATTAAAAAATTTAGTTATGCGCTATTGCTCTAATCACAATTTTATTGTTTAAACCGTTTAGCAAGAAATCATGTTTAAAATGGAAGAGGAGAAAGGCAACTAGTCAAAACAAATTTGATTTGCGAGGGTTTACATAACGCCCGTTGTAAAATCTTTTTCGGAGAGATTGATGTTCAGAAATTTGTAAGAATACTGTTTTAACATTTTTTTCACTTGTTTACAATATAATATTGTTAAAAGAAATTTTTTTAAATAAGCAATAAAATTTTAGTTGCGTGCTCGCGCGCGCGTTAATATTCATATTTACATATATACGATCGATAAATAAAAGGACACAGAACATAGAACTAACGCTATATTATGTCAACGTTCTATGTTTACACTTGTAATAGTTTCACATTAATGGTAATAATAAATTACCAGTCAGTTATTAAAAATTACTTCTGCAAACTACTTATTATTATTGTTGTCATATAAATATCATGTAAAAGAATATGTAAATGTAGTATATGTTGAAATAAGCAGATATCGGTGACTCATTATAGCAAAATAGTATAAAATGGAGAGAGAAAAAGAGAGAAGGGAAAAGAAGAAAGAAAAGCACTAAAGAAAAGAAGAACACTATTTAATTACAAAAACACTGCTATTTAATTACAAAAAAGAAACATCGATTAAAATAGTAAAGCTACAAAGGTGCATTAAAAGGAATATAAGTAATTGAATGCGGTACTACAGAGACAATAAATTAAAATCTGTCAAGACACTGTCGAATTTAAATATGATTACTACGATATAGAGCGGTTGTTGTAATTTTTTTTTTTTAATATTCGAGATATTTCCTTGAATTATTACAATTGTAATACTAATGAAAACACTGATAATGTATTCTATTAAAAATTGTAATCCTTTAAATTTCTTTAAGCGTAATCATTTATGTAAAGTTTGTGTTCTAATGCTGGTGATTAATTTTTAGACCAGTGTCAGCATACGCCCTTTTCTTCAGAGATACTCAAGCAGTAATTAAAGGAAAACATCCAAATGCCAGTTTTGGTGAAGTATCTAAAATTGTTGCATCAATGTGGGATGCATTAGATCTTGAACATAAAAATGTAAGTATTTAGAAATCTTAATGATCTTACATGTTTCTTAAGCTATTATACTTGATGATTATATCGAATCGTCTTTTTGCAATTATGAAAATATTATACTTTAACATAATTATAAATTCTATTAATTTTAATACTATTATTGTTGTTGAGTTAAAGTATAAATTTTTATATAGTATTACAAAAAGAAAACCGAAGCAGCTAAGAAGGAATATTTGAAAGCTCTTGCGGCATACAGAGCATCTCTTGTGAGCAAAGGAGCGGGTGAAAATGAACAAAAACAGCAAACACAGCAGCCACAACAACAAATGCAATACAGTGGATATACAGGATATGCCAACAATACTCCGCCAGGAAATGTTACATATCAAGTCTATAGTCCTCAGCATCAACCTTCGTCGCCTCAACAGCAACATCAGCAGCAACAGCAGCAGCAGCAGCAACAAATGGCTGTTAATAAAAAGTCATCTCATCATTTAGCCATGCAAGGAAATTCTCAACAACAAGTATGATTTGGCAAATATAGTAATTAATACTAATTAATGTATTATTTGTCATAAATAAAATTGAACAATTGTTCTGTTTATCATACAATAATATTACAATAAGTAAAACATTGTTTGTGTGCCAAAAATTCTCTAAATTTTTGTTTGGTTTTTTTTTCTTTGTTTCTCTACCTATGTATAAGAATTAATTCGAACGAATACGAAGACGTTTTGTTTTTATGATTCTCACAATTGTTATATTAATAATTTAAATCATAGAAAAAAATATAAACAATTTTAACGAAGAAAATGAATATTGTTATTTTTTATAGAATTTAATGGGCAATGTAATGGCACCACCGCACATGACACAACAGCAACAGCAGCATATGCAACAGCAAATTTCACAACAGCAATACATGCAGGTACTGTCTTCATACTTTTTATTATTTAATATAAATACGATGTACTTAAGTTGGAAATATTTTCAGTGCTGTAACTAGGGCGTGCCATCGGTGCCATCGCACTGGGCGCAATTGTCAGTGGGGGCGCAATCGCGATAATAAATAATTTTTTTTTAATGAAAAGTATAATTATTTTTTTAGCAACATAAATCGCCTTCATGTAGTGCATTCTGAATAACATATTTATTATGGCAAAATAATCTACATCTATTTATAATATTTGGGTGAATGGAAATCTGGGGGGGGGGGGAGAGGGAAGGCGCAATATTTTGAGTTCACACCGGGCGCAAAAATAGCTAGTTACGGCACTGAATATTTTCTTATTATTTTACTTGCACTTTTTTATTTTTTAACTATAACTTCATCTTTAATTATTTTCTATTTTGTATGTTTTTTTCCTTTATACAATAGACGATAAATAACTTATTCTTAAATAACTTATTCTTAAGTGAACTTAATCATATTCTTCATACATTTGAATAATTCTAACATACACAGATATACTATCTGTGTAATCTTTTTTACGTTGCTAATGATATTACATTTTTCTAAAATTTATACGCTACAAAAAAGTACAAAAATTGATGTAAATTAATATATTTGAAAGCTGTTGGCTTCTTTGATTAACTAAAATTAATTAAAAACGTGAAGCAAAAAATATGAATAAGAAAATTTTACAAAATTACAAAGATATACCAAATATATAAAAAACATTCTTATTTATGTATGTACATACATACAAACATACAGCAAAAACTTGATTTAATAAGTTTATTAAATAAATATTTATATCCAAATTTTAGAAAAAATAGAAAATAAATTTATACTTAAAGTTTAATTTTTTAATTCTAGAATTATATTCTAATTTTATTTTATCTACATGAATTCAGAAAAATGTGACTTTTATAAAAATATTCTGAATCTATTTTATTTTAATATTAATAATATACATTTTTTAATTTATGTTATTTCATATTTAGTACATTTATGCAATAAAAATAATAAATTTTCAAGCATTTGTAAAAAGAGAAGGGAAAAAAGGAAAAGAAATGCAACGAAATTATTTTTCTTTAACTATTATGCCTCTTTAAGTTTTATTGAAATGTTTTCTGTTATTTGTTGTCGCCATAGACGTACTACTTACTATATGTCTATGGTTAAACATAAAAACGTATTAGTCATAAATGTCATAATGATGTAATATTCGTGGTATTACTAAAAGTTACATTTAAGCATGTTTCTAGTATATATATTTAATAAAGCTGTTTGCAATATACCAGTAAATTGGCAACAAAGTCGATGAAAATTTGCTAGAAAATTGGCATCAGTTATATCTACATTAAGTTTGTGTTTTATTGGTAGAAACTTACTGACATAAGAGATTAGTGGCAAAACTAAGCAGAATATCAGATTTTATTTTATTTCTGCTATGTCAAACTGTGTAATAAATATATCAAAGTCTACTTGATTTTTGTTATTAATTTATTATATATTATTAATAAACTTTTTTACATTTCTGGCAGCAACAGTATTATATACCAAATTCTGTATCAAATTTGTAGCCTTTATGCTACCAAAATTTATAACAAATATTAGAGAGAGACTTATTTTTGATATATTTGTCTGAGTAATAGATTTCAGTAGACAAACTCTTTGTTTTTATGTTAGAGCAACTTTAATTTCAAATAATACTAAATGTAATAATTTAATTTTTATAATGTGATCTGTGAATCAAATGATGTTAAAGTCAAATGATGTTTTACACTGTACTAATGTATTGTTTTTACAGTACATTATTTTATAATATTATTTATTTTATTTATAGGTGCCTCAACAACAAGTGCAGCAGGTACAAGTACAGCAACAACAGCAGCAACAAATACTACATACAAGTCCATCTAGAGCAGAATTTATAAAATCTGAGGATTTATCGATAAAGTCTGAAACTTTATCTAGTTCTTCGTCGCCAGTAAATCCTTCACAAGTCGCTATGACAGGACAAGGACCATCACCTTGTATACATCAGGGATGTCCTAATCCTGCTATATCTAATAATGAATGGGAAGATGAATACTGCAGCAACGAATGTGTGGTCAGCCATTGCAGGTTAGCAAGAATATTATATTCAAATTCTCTATCTTAGATTAATATGTATATTTTATATAAACTACTATATAAAATAAATAAAATCAAAGTTTATTAAATTTTATTATATATCTTTCTTTTGTATTTAATACTCTAAATAGTTGTACACTCATAATGAAGAGAAATTACAAAAGAAGCATATAAGAATAATCTGTGAATTAAAAATATATCACAATATACATTATTTAATTAACTGAAAAATTATAGAAGAAGCATACAAGAATAAACTGTGAAATAAAAATGTATCACAATATTGTATAATATTGTGATATATTTTTAATTCATAGATTATTCTTGTATAATTTTTTTATAATCTTTTTCTTCATTCTATATTTATATCTGCTTTATTGTATATTTCAGAGATGTATTTAACACCTGGGTGTCTTCAAATCAAAATCCTCAACAAAACTATTCTACAGTTAAATAAGTGTTCTACAAGAAATGAACAACAATTATTCAACATGGCCTCACAGCTTAATGGCCCGTTGTTAATCTGTAAAGTAAGATATTTAAATGCATGTATATATACACACATAAACTGGTGACTGACAACTTTTTAAGGTGTCAAAACTATTCATGCAGCAACAGAGATACAATATTAGAAAAGTTGATGGATAATTTGAAATGTGAATGATAATTGTATACAGATACGTTCTGTATGTGTGTGCATGTCGGAGAGAACAAGAAGACAAGAGAAAAAAGATAAAACGATAATAGTAAAATAAAGATAAAATTGTTTCTTTTAGAAAAAGTTCTTAGAATATATATTGAAAAGCCTTATCCAAAAACTTATTACTCTGGCCAAAGGTCTTTGTTTGTAAGGAGTGTATTATAACTTGAGTAATTTAAATAAGTGCATTTATTTACACTTATGAGAAGTTAAATAACAACCAAGTTTTTTATATTCTCAGATACTCCTTACTAACAGGCAAAGCGTGCCAATTGTACAGACGTATTTTTTTTCTAATATTATGTAGATAGTATTGCAATTTTTTAAAATTCACTGAATAAGAACTAATTTTTTTAATTAAATCAATCTCAACTGTTTCTCTAAATTTTACACATGTCATTTTGATATAGTCAACAAATAACACAGTACAAGCAGATGAAAGCGGTGTAAAATGTATAAATAAGTGCACTACGTTCAATGTGTGTTTCGTTCATGCTGTGAGAGTAATGACCAGATGAAAAGAGGACTTATACAGCAAATATTACATGCAATAGCTACTAATTGTCATGTTTTATTTTAATATATAAGATTTAAGAATAAAAATTATATTTGTTAATATATTTCTTGATTGCATATATTTTTAATTGTTCGTAATTATAAATATCTTATCTGAACTAATTATGGACATATATTTTGTACTTATTGCAAAAATAAAAAATTGAATTATGTATAATTATTAGGACACATATGTTCGTGCGATTTCCTGTGTCAGAACATTTGGTGCGAGTGTGTCGGATGCTCGTTGAAATGAAGTAGCTTCTCGAGAAGATCCGACGTCAAGATTGTCAATTCAGATAGATTGGATGCGATAGGCGAGTCGGATGGGTATCGGGTCTTCTCGAGTTATTATTTCATTTCAGCGAATACGCAGCGATACTTTCCACGCAATACGAACGTTCAGATTTTAATGATTATATAATATATATTATATAATATAAATATAATATTTTTGGTCAGTTTTATAATATGATTGTAATTCTTTACGTGTAATTTTCGAAGTAAAAAATTAAGGTCATTCTCACCTTTTAGATGTTGCATCACAAGTATCATTTTTTTTCTATGAGTAAAAAAATTTCATTTATTTTATGTAATATTTTGATCTTTTATGTTCTCCCAAGAAAGTTTATTATTCCATCTATGTTCGTAGAACATAGAATACAATCGACTGATAAACATACACAAAGCATTCATAATCGTATAATACTGTTTTCACATGAAATAAATATACTATAATACTATAGTCCATCACAGTTGTAGAAGTTAAATACTACGCATTTAGATTAGGCCCATACAAGTAAAACGGGATTTAATTACACAATTTATTTTTGTATTGATATTATAACAATCAATGGATAATACAGTACAGTTTTCATATATGAAATTTCGTACAATACACAAAAGAATGTGACATCAGAATGATCTTGACAGTGAATGCAAATCTGATATTTTTTTAAACACATATTAATATTACATCATATAAAATTTTTTCTGTTTGTTTTATTAAATATGTCTTCTCTATATTGTTTTCCAAGAAGGTGTTGCCTATATATCAATATGGCTGATATTTTAAATATTGTTGCAATGATTTAATATCTACAAATATTTCAGTTACATTGATAGGTTATGAAGAAATTATTTCAAAATTTTCAGATAAATGAAAAAGAATATATCGATTATATTCAAAATTCTTGAATTTAATAAACACGGAAAATTTGTGAAATCGCGATAAAATAAGTTATAATATCCTGCAATAGCAGAATATTATGCGAAATATATTTATTTTATCGTTCTTGAACTGCAAAAATTAAATAATTACATATTTATGTCCTCTAATGGAAATGCACTTGTAACGTAGCCTTCAAATAAATCAATATGATATAAAGCATTTTTATGTATAAAAGCAAAGAAATACATCCATATTAAATTCATCAGTAATTTTGCAATTTCGAATGCAGATTGCCTGTGTTAGGTAATGTATCACTCTGAATAGTTTGTTCCAACTGATTTCGTTTTTTTTTCCTTTCCTTTTTATATGAATTATCAAATGTTTTAAATATCTTTACTTATTGTTTAATATTCTTGTAAATATATAACTATATTCTATAGATTTATAAGTTGTAATGTAAACATAATATAGAGACTGTATTATATAAATAATACAATTGTGGTATATTATAAAGATACACATATACATGTGCATGCGTGCGCGCGCGCGCATGCGACACACACACACAGAGAGAGAGAGAGAGAGAGAGAAAATAAAAAGATAATTATACTTAATCATTTGAATAAAATAGGATATTAATTATCCAAACAGAGCCCGTTTAGGTAATGGGACTGTACAAATATGTCTATGAAGTAATAAAAAACAAGTAAACGTTGAGAAATAATACGGAAAGAAATCTTCAATTATTCAATTGTAAAGCACAGAAATTTGTATAAAAATATAAGCATGGAATGTTTCAATCACTGAAACTCGACACAATTTCACAGAATTTATAAATACTGTTTGTTCTATTATTCGAGAAATTAATGCTTATTTTTCTATATAAATTTCTGTGCAATGGGCTCACAATCTTTGAAACAAAAAACAAAAGCGCAATTTTTGCAACATCGATCATAATCATATAAATCTGTATCAGAGAAAATTTAGAAAATATCAAGCATATGTACTGTAGCGCTAGCCCTATACATCAAATACTAATATATTGCGGTAATTTCTAATAAATTTATGTTAAATTTTTCTTGTTTTATGTACAAAGATATGATTAAACGATTTCAGTCCCGAAATTATAGTTACAGAAATATTTATCATCCTGTCATCCTTATATCGGAGAAGTTGGAATTTAGAATTGAGAAATCACTGTTAATAATAATAAAATTTGAAAAGAGTTATGTATATACCATTAAGATATAAAAATGTGCATAAAATGCATTTAAGATGATTTTGATGCAATACATTTGATAAATGAAAATTATTTTGATGCAATACATTCGATAAATGAAAATTATTTTATTTTTAAGGACGTATATATTTCATTAAAAAATTGAAAAACCATATAAGTTTTACATTATTTAATTATCCTTAATCTATGGTTACCTATCTCCGTTTCTATTTTTTAAATTAATATTCTATTCCGTATAGCGTATATAATAAAAGATAGCATGTTAAATTTTTCTAACTTTTTATGCATTATAAATTAGTAAAGAGTTAAAAAATTCATTCTAAAATTTTATATTTTTGTACAAGAAAATAGAATACTACTCGTAATCTAAAAAATCTTAATCTAAAAAAATAGAAACACTCAAAATTGTTCGATATTTTTAGTATTATTGTTTATGAAAGTCGTGTCTTTTTTATTTCTCACACTTGTTTGTTTTTTTCGCTCAAACGTAATTCTCACCATATTGGCGTTTATAGGCATTTATACAATCATAAAATGGTGTTAAATTCATATACTTTTTAGAGTGTATAATATAATAATGTTATATTTCAAGCAATGCGGTAGCGTCGCTGTATCAAGTACATACCTATATCCATTTCAAGATTAATGAGAAGAAAAAATAATTTTTGACAAAATTGAATTCATGCCCTTTTTTATAATAATTCCCCGATTTATCTATACGAAGTACACAGTTAATTTTAATTAGAAATTAAATTATGTATAAATTTAAATAGATTGTGTAATATTATAAATGGTTAAATACACTGCCTTCGAAAAGTTTCTGGACAGTAGCAAAATTTTTATGTTTTGGAATTTTGAATCGTTGAACTTACAGCACTGTGCTAAACCACAGAGTAGATGATTTTATCATTTTAAGAGATACTTTAAGATACTGTGTATTAATTTTAAGTTTAATGCATCTCTATTACTGTAAAGCAAGAATGCATTAAACTTAAAATCAATACAGAATATCTTAAAGTATCTCTTAAAATGATAAAATCATTTACTCTTTGATTTAGTACGGTGTTGCATTAATAATAAGTTCAACAACTTAAAACTCCAAACATAAAAATTTTGCTAGTGTCCGGAAATTTTTCGGCGGCAGTGTATATTTGTAAAACTAAGTGAAAAATTTTTTAATTATATAGCAATTGTATTATAATTATACATATATTAAAGCTTAAGCTAGGATATTTGATCTGTACAATATCAGTTAAAAGCTATCATCAAAATTTAAAATATAGGTTTCTTACGTTTGTATCGTCTAAAAGATGAAATAAATAATTTTACATTAATAAGAAGTTAAACTTTCGTGAAATAACATGATTTTTCATGTCACCAAGAACAGAAATATTTATAATTAATATTTTTTCTAATCAACAATAAAAAATTTTGGTAGTGATTACACCTTGAAATCAACTGTAAGAAACGAAATAATGAATAATTTATAAGATGATTATCGGTTACTACATGCAACGAATAATTTAAATATACATTTAATATTAAAAAATAAACAATATATATTATAAATTAATAATTTTAAAACAAAATATAAGCCTGAAATATATTATTTAATATTGGAGTAAAATATGGCAATATTGCATTATTTTCTACGTTGGTGTTACTGCTTATCAAGCTTCGAGTGTAGTTCTTCTAAAATGTCGAAAAATATATATCGTTGGAAAGGAAAATAGGTTTCGGAAATTGTATACAAAAATGAATGAAACAAAGCGGAAACTGCGTCGCCAAAAATGAAAAATTATTAACAATAAGCTCTCCTATTCAAATTAATCTAAATAATAAGTTTAATGACTTTTTGGAAGGACGTCGTATTATTGAATTTGCTGTTTTGGCAAAGCAAATGTAATGCATATCTTGCAAAGAAGCACTTTCGCTTGAATCTATTAATTAAAAATGCGAGATGAAAAAGATTGGGAACGATATTGTTGATCAGATGTCATAAATGTTTATTGAATGTTGTCAAATCGCATAGATGAAAATGGCTTATGCAGCGCAATATGCATATTTTACTGCAATTTTACGTAAATAACTTTTAAACAAGTAAGTGAACTTTTGCACAAATATTCATTAGAGTCATATTAGTATATATACATAGAAAATTTGATTTAATTCTTATAATGCTATTTGCTTATCAAATTTGAAAATAAGTATTACAAAACGCGATTTTATATAAGAGAATCAAGAGTAAGTACAAAATTAAATAACTTAAATCAATAAGAAAATCATGCTCAAATTTTACCTAGTTCCTCAGATGTATTAACAGAACAATCTGTAAAATTTTTATATTTTTCGTAATGTTTTCAGATGTGACCTTAAATACTAATGTGTGTCAAAAATATTATTTGTGTAAGTCCATTATATATCCATAATCGATTTGTAGAGAACATCTATCATGGATACAACATGGATGTTTATCGGAAAAATTCTAACTTCTACGAAAAGTTCTACCGTGCTGATAAATATCATACTATGAAAGTTGTATGTGTATGTACAAATACCGGTGGTACTATAACTTACAAGCTTTATAGAGATTTACTTAATCAAAAAATATTATATCAAAGTAATTTTGGAAAGCTCTTGACACCAGCTATTAGATTCTGGAATAAAAAATAGGGTGTTTCATTTAATAAAATTAATGTGACCTTTACTTGACCTTGGTGACGCTGCTCAAAGTCAAACCGATAAGACCAGTAATAGATTTTTTTTTAAGCTCTACAACTTTTGTTTGAAGCATTTTTCTGTAAGACTTATATTTTCCGAGATATTCTGGGGTCCCGCCTTTTTGGAACATCCTGTATGTATATAAAGGTGCATCTTTTTTAGGAATAAATCTTAATTTCCCTTCTTTCTTTTCTTGTTTGAACATATCACAGATTGTTTACTTGTGCGTTTATAAGCAATCAGTCTGCAAGCAATCTACCTTCTACTTTGCAAAGTAGACTTTTAATTGTTACACCTGTAGAAGATTTGTGTTGATGAACGTCAATTTATTCGCTCAAAAATTAATTGAGCTATCAGTCTTTTAATAAAATAAAAAGTTATTATAACATTGTGAAAAGAGGTGACATTTTTACACGACTAGAAAAATTACAATGTAAAATTAATTAGTTTTTTTTCTCTAAGAGTATTTTGTGGAAATTTTATTGGTCTATGAGATAATACTAATATATTAATTACTCTTTTAGAGAAAAAAATGTGTAACTAATTTTACATTGTAATTTTTCTAGTCATATAAAAATGTCACCTTTATGTATATTCATATTGTTGAGAGATACGTATGCGTTCGATACATATTCGGTATATTCGTTCTTGTGAGACATACTGTTTGAATTGAATATGTCGACGTTGAGTTTTTGTTCTTGTTGATTAACGACCGATTCGATCCGATTCAATTCCTTGTCCCTGACGTGTCTATTTAAAAGCTGAGTTAATGTTCAAATCGAGTTTCACAAATAAAGTTCAATTCTACGAATTAAGTCTCAATTGCCTACGTGACTTAACACATATATTTAGTGATTTGGCATTTTTACATTTATTTATTCAATATTCAACAAATATAAAATTATTCACACACATACTCTTTCTCTTTTAAATTTTATTTTAATAAAATTAGAAATTAATAAAATTAATTGAAAGAAATGTATATCAAATTCAAATTATTGAATAAAACAATAAATTAAAATCCTAATAAAGAAATCTAAGAAGTACAAATATATATGTATATCATAAAAAAGATATTACATATTATAAAAAATATTTAATTTATTAAGACCTGAATAATATAATACTGATTATTTGCCAACTAAGGGTTACATTTTACTTAAGAAACTTCATTTCTCTCAAATAAGATATGTAATCTCTCTAATAATAATTACAATTATATATAATTTTTGCATGAATATACTATATTTATTGTAATATCACAATACAATTTTTGCTTTCATTAATAAATAATATATTTTATTATTAGTTAATAATGTTAGGGATATTTAGCTCATAAGAATAAAATTAATAATGTTATTGAAAATAGAGTTTGTCAGTAAAGTTGTAATAAACTAAATTATATTTTTTTCATATTTTACTTCTACATATTTTTTATATTTCTGATTACTATTCTAATAGTAAACGAATTAACTATTAATCTAACATTAAGTATTATGGTTCTTTTTCATCATGTAAAATATGCTTCTTTATCATGTGATATCCCATTCCAACAGTCAAGCAAGCTATTGTTAATCCTTGTGCGGCAACTCGGAATTGTATTAAATATAATTGTGTAGACATTTTTCTCTTCCTAAAAGCATAGGCACCATATCCACAAGTGCCCACTAAACATATCAAACCTAGTTACAAAGTAATATATATATTAAATATTTATGAAAAATGTTTATATCTTTGTATGCTTTACAAAAATTCACATACTTGCAACGAGAAATGGTGATCTTCGTCCCTTCTCTAGCAATCTCTCTGACAAAGTTTGATCTATTATTGTATCATCATCAGTAGTAGCCATTTTTGAAAAGAAAAATAATGGTAACTAGTATTCACCAAAACCTGAAATTTGATTAATTTTAGATAAATTTGATTATAAAAATTGCATAGATTAAAGATTTGGAGATAATAAGATATTTTCGAAAAATATAACTTATAGATAGTTTTGTTTATAGATTTATTACTTTTGTTTAAATTTAAATATTAAATTAATAAAGGTAAATATGTCCACACAGATATACACATATCTTGTAACTAATTCATACAAAGGCTGTGTTCTGATATTTACTGTTAGTGCTGAAAATCTATAGTGCACATAACGTATATTATAGATTTTCAGTACTTGCAATGAATATCAAAATGTAGCCAAAGTAGAATATGTTTTTGTATGTACATATTACATCATAAGTGTTTCATAATTTCACTGCTTATACATTTTTATATTTTTCTTTATTTTATCATTTAAATTTAAATATATTTCTATAAGTTCTAAGTATAAAAGTGTATAAAAATTATTGTTAAAAATGAAATAATTTAATATTTCTACAGTTTTCAGTAACATAGTTAAGATGTGACTATTGATTTTAATTACGCGTACTTAACTGATTGAAGGTTATCGCAATGATTCATGGTCTGTCAATCAATTTCATATTTTTCTCGATATTATAATTAAAAATTACCATAGATATTATATTTATAATAATTAGCTTATCAGTGATAAAACAAACTAAAAAATAAAATATCTAATAAAATAATTTATCGTCTTAACGCATCACAATATTACTTTAAAATTTAACCTAAATCTATATAATACTTTTTTAATAGAAAGCTTCAATATAAACATAAATTATTTTAGTTTTTATATCGCTACTAAATATTTGCGTTACTATATCAACATTTTTTTTATTTCTTAACTAATAAATTACATATTTTTCTACACTAATTTATCATTTAATTACAAGTTTTTGATCATTTTATTCGTGTATAAAAATATGAATCATCAATATTTATGGAAATTAGAAATAAAGTCAGGTATTTCAACAATCTGTGCTCACTTTCGTATATGTAATAAATTGTACATGCAATAATGAAAAAATATCGAATAAGAATAAACGACCACCTTCGTACCACTTCGCACGAATGTCAGGAGATAGAAGACCCGAGAGAGAGATTGAGCGACAGCCGACACGGACAGATTTCACAGATCTTATCGTCGTGTGTGTGCATATGTAAGTACGTCATTGACCATGTGACCAGCACAATTTAACTAAGGCCGATTTCATAGGGTGCATTTCATTTAAGATGGTTCTTTAGTCTCGGAAACATAACAGGTGTAAGCTTTAAGCTTTAAGACGTTTAAGAAATTAACCAATCATAATCGATTATTCTCTTCATATTCGACTGCGATTGGTCCATTTCTTACGGCTTAAGACTTACTACACCTATTGTGTTTCGAGACTTAGGGCGAATTCACACCTTGACAGAAAAGCGGAAAACAGAAAAGCAGAAGCCAATCAGAACTCGCGTTGGTAGTTAATAGATTTTGCTTTCTGCTTTTCTTGCTACCAGTG
>NW_012029413.1:0-60199 GCF_000956235.1 Wasmannia auropunctata | reverse complement strand
TTTTTTAAAGGATTATAATTTATTATAACATTAACTTTAAGATTAAAATAATAATAAAAGATGTATTGTATATCATTTCAGAGACAATGTACTGTGATATTACAAATTATTTCTAAAAAGTGTATATATGTATATGTTAATGTTTAAGTGAAGACTATATAAACTTTATCATATATTACATAGAATCAATACAAAAATATATACTTAAATGTATTTAATTAAACTAATTTATTTATAATATTTATATAATTTATATATTTTAAATAGCATAAACAATATAAAGAGATAATTATATATTCATATATGTATATGTATAAATCTTGTAAATAATGTATATATATATATATATATATATATATATAGTAAATGATTTTGCTGTGATAATAATAATAAAGTATAAAATTGCGTGTCTCTGAAAAAATAGGATAATTAAGTTCTAGAGATATATTAGATGCTTTTTAAATTAAATATCTAATACATTCTCTAATATCGTAATTTTATTTACTACTATTTATATATTCATATATATAAATATATTCATATATATAAATTCATTATAAATTTATATAAAGACTTACAAGATTAGCAGTGAATTTTAATTAAATATAATTGGACGGTTTTTTGCTAGAAAATTTAGCGTTAATTAAAAAATATTAATTAAAAAATATTAATACAATTACTTTATTAAGTAATTCTTTCAGCAAAAATTAAAAATTAAAAATGATGTGTTATAGAAAATTATAATGTGTATTTAAAATTGCATAACCAGTTTTATTTTTGTAAAAAGACATGTGATGATGAGTGTATAGTAATATAGCTCTTAGCTAATAAAATAAGAAATACGCCACAGTACTGTGAAAAGTGAAAGACAATTAATGACAGAAAAATTAAATTTGGATTTACAAGGAATCATTTTTATGCACAAGCAAGTAGAAATGATTAAACAAATCTGAATTAAATACGCCACAACGTTATTATTGAACAAAATTAAAGAGTCATATAAGTGTGTAGAAGTAAAATAAGAAATCAAATGGCTGTAATGCGAAAAAAGGGACAAATATATAAATACATGATAGGTAATAATTCAACGACAAAAGACAATGCAGAAAAAGATTGATTGAAAAACACCGTTTTATAACTACAAAACCGCAAAATAATTGGTTCAACACGTGATTATTTTTAAAATAGACAGCTAATAAGAACTCAGTGAAATGTGCTAAAACAAAATATGTATGTGTGTTGTCAGAATGGCATAAGAACCCACAATTCTAACTGGAATTCAGAAATGTGTTAAAACAAATACAAAGAGAACTTACGTATTTCTGTTTTCGTTAAATGTGGAAGACGAAATGACGTAGTACATATCAACAAATTTTTCTGCGACACGCATACGATTGTTTCACACGCGCAATCACTTATTTTAGTTAGTGTCTCAATAATATTTCTTTTCAACTATGTGTCTCTATGACTAGACCTGTTTTCAAGTCAAATTGACATGATATTAAGAAAGTTTATCGTGAATCTTCATGAAATTCCGCTTTCTAAACTGAATAACATTGATGATAATAAAATAAGTAACATAGGCGATTAGATTAATTTATTTTTTAATTTTGACGTGCTATTATATATACGTAAAGCGTGCTATTTTGAACCAGTTATAAAATACTGGTTAAAAATAAAAGATAAATATATGGATAAGAAGTCGTGTACTACGTCAAGTGATCGTATATAGCGTTAAATTAATTAACAATTATAATTGATAGATTGTCTGAATACTGATTCGTATCAAAGTTAATCATGTTTAACGTGCTATATTTAGTTACAATTAATACTATATTTTTTCGTAAATTGTTAAACTCGAAATACGTATAATATGTTTTCCTAATTATATATGCAGCGTACTTAATATAAATATCCACGAAAAACTTTATTAAAAAGCCAAAAAATGAAATATATTTAAAAAAAATTATCAAACGTTCCATATCTTACTTGATAATTACAATTTTTAAATCTACAAAAATTAAAAATTTTTGCGAATTCTTCAACAATGCGTTAATGCAATTAAGTCTGTCGAGAACAAATTTTGTCGACAGAACAGTTACAGATCTGACATAACACTGTTGACACTGGAATACTGGAAGAAATGTAACGAAGTTTATCAATAAAATATCATAGCAAAATATAATAAATTCATAACAGAAATCAAGCAAACTTTAATTATTAAATTTTATATTCTCTATACAATTTAATAACAGAAATAGAGCAGTATTTGTGTCTTTCCACTATCTACTAATAAGTTTTATCAATAGGCTCTGTCGACATAATATATGAACTTAATGTGAATACAAATGTATGCCAATTTATCAGCAACTTCCGATCAAGTTTGCTGTTAATTTTGCTGGCGTACCACATAAAATTTGTTTAATAGATGTTAACCGCAATATAATAAAAATTGTATACCTTATAAATCATACATTTAACTCGATGTATAATGTAAATTAAAAATATAATTAGTATTAGATTCTTCGATATTATATCAAATATTTTGTCATATATTCATAAATTTCATGACGGATTGCTTCGATGCTAAAATATAAAATTTTTAAAAAATTAAATAATATACTAAAAATATTAAGCTTAAATACAAAATATATTACACTTGTTATACTATAATACAGCCATTATAAAATTTATGATACTCTACTCGCATATTAATATATGACATGAGTAACGTTAGCATTACATTGCGAGGTAACAGCTTCTTCAAGTGTACAATCCAGTTTTCGGTAGCTGGCAGTACTCGGTCGCCGCCTACCACGATTACTTCTTGATCTTCGACCCTCCAATACAATAGCAAATATCTAAAACACAAAAAGAATTACTTTCTATATGAAAAAAACAATCGTGAATGACATATAAAAACGCATAAGTTAAACTAACCTTCTGTTTATTATGATAACCTATGTATCCAGCAAGACAAACCAAAGTGATCACAGTAAAATAAGTAAAGAAATGGGAATCGTCTTCTGTTCTCATATTGGAATATTCCGTTAGCCTAGCATTATTATTCTTCGGCTCAAAGATTTCTTGCACATTTTCGTTTTGATTTCCTTACAAAAAAATGCAAATATATGTGTAAATACATGATTGTATGAATGAATTAATATAAAACATTTTTTTATCACGCATTCTTACCTGTATCTGGATGTTGAAGTGTATCATCTACATCTGAAAATTACGTTTAATTATATATATATATATGTATATGAGATAAATTATTCAAAAATATATATGTATTGTTTATAAATTTATGAATCATTTAAAATATATGAATTAAAATACACATATACAATACAGTTTAATATTTTTATAACACAATACATGTATACATTATTTTTCTCTATGTATACATTTAAAAATTTTTTATATAATACATAATTTACATATTTTGTATAAAAATGTCATATAGAATATAAAATTTTGAAAAAATATACAATAAAATTCCAATTTGTTTTTATTCGAAATCATCCGCGTTCATTTTGAAGAATATAAAATTAGATGTTACATATGAACAAATACACATTCATAAATATTGCACATTACAAAAGCATATTTATAAGTATTAATACCATCTATATCATTTTCCACATTTTCGTCTAGATTACCAGCATCATAATGATCTTGCGTATTTTCTGATAGTGTACTAGGTTTAAAATCATCAATATTCTGCTCTTTATTAGATTTCTGTGCGTTTTTTATGTTATTTACAGCATTGTTCATTGACGGAACTTGTAAATCACTGTTATCTTTCGGTTTTGCAACTTCAGCATTAGTGCCAAGATTAGTATCAATCCTATTCTCTTTTTCTGATTTATGAACTTGTATCTCTGAGATATTATTTATTTTCTTCTGGATATATACTTTTTCAGTATCGGATTTTGTTTTTTCTTCATCAGCTTTTACAGGCAATACATCACCCGGTACATTACCTTCTTTAACATTATTATTAATGTTATTTGCAATTTGCTTTCTGTCCTGTTCATTCAAATCATCTTTCGTTTCTATTCTTTTAGATTCAATTGTTTTAATATCAACCGTTACTTCATCCTTTGACTGATTCATATACGGTTTATCAGATACCGGAAATTCGTGTAGTATTTCTGTTTTCTTTGCATTTTTTATATTATCATTAATGCTTTTGATCCAAGCAAATACTGCGCATACTGGTCGAAACTTATCTTGAAAGTCGAAGCATATCCTCATACACTGATGAGGTGTATTAAGACTTTTGACTAGTTCTCCCCAAAGTGAATCTATTTTATTATATAACGAAGTAAATCCTTGTAGACTGTTGCAAAAATCTTCCGAAAATGTTTTGGATGTCGGGGCTTGATTTTCATTAGGAACATACTTCTCCATATATGAATTGAATGCTGTATTATTGACAGGAATTTGTAACTGACTAGAATATTGACAAATCTTGTATGCTGTATCATAAATTCCTAAACACAGAAATGTAGGTAAGGTTGCTGGATTATAGTCCAAAGAAGTAGTAGGATATGCCATGGATGCACAAGATTCCATATACTTTGAATCATACAAAAATTTGGATGTCGGACATATATTCGAGTCATTTTTCATAACATCTGTGATACTCAGTGTCACTGGTGCGCTTCTCACTCCCGCGAAAGATAAAAATAGAACAAGACAGTTTAACATAAAGATGCGAAATAAACCGGCGTAATGGTTTTCCATTATTTTCTTTTTTTTTTAAACGATCTTTCAGCCTCTATTGTATATCTAGTAAATCCACTGTCGTTCTATCGGTTGATGAACATAATTTTGTTTTGTTGACTTCAATTCTTCTAGATGATAATCATTTTCTAAAAAAGGCTCAGATATTTTCACTCGCACAGTTTATATCGTTCTAAAAACGCAATACTTGAAATAAGTTACTTCTTTGTATCATAACCTCTCCAATATTTCTACATTCGCTATACAGCAGAACACACTCAATATTCAGTGCTCTCGTTCACGTATACCGTGTAGTCGTGTTCAATTCTATCATTAATCAGAGAGAAGCTTGAGAGTAGACATGCTTGTATTTTAAGTGAAGCCTATCCATGGCGCCTCAATGTGCACATAACGTGCACACTGAATTATGTAGCTATATGTTCAAGTATCTTCAACAATCAGGGTTTCAAAACTAAAATATAATTTTAGTTGCTCTCGGCTAATTTAAATTGCGTAGATATTTATGATTAATTTGCAGTGAAACACTAAAATTTCTTAATGCATAAATGTTTGAACTTTGACACCGACAATCGGTCACGTCAACACTTTTCGAATAACCCAGAATCCTTTACGTTCATCTGCTAGCAATGAAGTAAATTTATACTTGCGATAGTTGGTATTTTAAAAATTTATTCTCTCTTTGATTAAGCATCCATATTACCAACAAAAGTGAAAGAAATGCCCTAATGAGATACAATTCATTATCAAAATATTTATTATCTATAATACCAACAATTCTTATAATAACGACGAACAATGATGATGTTTCCATGTGATTAAAACAAAATAATTCAAAATAGCTTGAAATTATATTCAACTTAGTAACCTAAATGTAACTCAATCACATCCAATTAATTTTGATAATTTATTTTACAAAATCCTAAAAGTATCATTAAATCATGCGACATGAAAAGAAGCAGAATACGATCAATTCAATGAAAGAAGAAGAAATAGTGCTAAAATTGCGGCGATAAAAGCGAAGAGACAAGAAATTATAAACAACGTAAATTTTTCTTTAAAGCAAAAATGGTTTGACAAAATAGCAATAAAAAATGCGCGTTCCGATATGGAAATGAGAGTTCAACAGAAGAAAATTAAAGATATGAAAAAATTACGCGGAGAAAAAAGCATGTTGCAGGTTATAATATAACATTAAAGATAATGTACCTTTTAAGTAGTTTATATTATATGAAAGGAACTATTACATAAAAAAATCATGTTTTATTCTATCGTGCAATATTTTATTTCATCCAACACTCTTTTAATTGCTTAATAAATATATTTTATTATATTTTACATATTATAAATATATTTTATTTTATGATGTGGTACTAGTTTTAGCAAGAATACATTTTTTATTATTTTTCTTAGTATTTTTATTATAATGTACATATATGTACATATATTTTCATAAATTTTTCTATCTACCAATCTTCAAAATGACATACACCATAGGTTTATTAAATCTCTAAATATTTATCAATATTTCTTTAAGTTGTTAATAATATACAAATTTTAAATCTTAAAAAAATGTTACAATTTATAAAATGCAACAATATTATAATAATCCAACATGAAACGTTTAATCGCTAAAAGCGTAATATAAAAATTATAAAATTATATTAATTATGGAATAATATTTTAAAATTAATATCCTTTTTAATATGTAAATTTTAAGCAGTTTTCAATTTTTAATCAAAATCCTTAATAAATGTAGATCCGTCAAGATCTCAGTACTATTATCGAAGCCGGTATAAAGTGCATTTGTCCGTCTGTAATTATTCCTAAGAAGATTAAGTATGACGGTCGTCAAATGCTAATAATTAATAACGTCAAATATAAAATAAATAATAACTTACACATTGTTGGCTGGGGCAAGGAAGTAGTTACGATGAGCTCGGCATTCGAAAGATTGGTTGACAAACAACTGAAAAAGGGATTTATTGTAGTACCTCGTAAATCGATTTCTATGATGTCGAGCTTCCCGGAAGCTTTTCCAAAGTTGGACAGTCGTATAACTTTCGTCGAAGCCGACACGGAAGGGCAGCCGGACGAAAAGGCAATTGAGATGACAAGAAAAATCGCGAATTATTGTAAGCAACTGAAAAAACGCGATCTATTGATAGTTATGCTGTCCCGAGATCTGGACGATCTTCTATGCTACCCGCACGATACAATTACATTGGGAGATAAGTTAAAGGTTCTCAACAGGTTAAAGACTGCTAATGCGACTCTTGAAGAGATCAATATCGTGAGAAACAAACTTTCTGCGATAAGAGGTAAATAAGTTTAGGTGCAAGAAAATTTTATTAATCGCTTCTGCGAAACTCTTAATTCACGTATATATCTTATCAACATTTCTTCGAAATAAGTCTACACGTAAACATAATTCCATTAGATAAATGTAATATAAAATAAAATTTTGTCACTTTTACAACAAAATCATATCGCATTTGAGTCTACAATTAAAATTAGTTTGTATCAATTAGTGAAAATCTTATTTTATACAATTAGATTAACATCGAGATATTAATTAATATTAATATCTCGAGAAGAAAAAAAAATATATAGTAAAAACTCTATAATGTTATATTATGATTATTATTCTAATTTTTTTATAATGCTTTCATAAAAAATATAAATCAAATGATATATGTATGTGTGTGTAAATTTAAATAAATTTGATTTCTTATATTTTTTATATTTATATAAAAAAAATGTTAATCTTTTTCGCAAATGCAATCTTTTTAATAATTAAAGAATTAAATATATAGACAACGAATAAAATTGTAAAACAATAAAATATAAATTTTAGGTGGTGATCTAGCGCGTCTGGCATATCCAGCTAAAGTCATTACTCTTTTCACATCTGAGATGTCAGCAGAACCGCCAGAGCAATTGGGTGGTGGTCCGTGCGTTTACGATCCGAAGGACCAAACAGCCTTAGCTATTCTGACGAAATACAATCTTATCGATAAAGTATCGCAAAGCGTACGCGAGGTGCTAGGGAAACCCAATCCTCGGACAACAGCGGACGCTCAATTAGACGAAAAAAAGAGATATAAGTTCGTACAGCAATACGTGATCGCATGCAACGCCGATGCTATAGAGTGTATGGCGGCGAGAGCCTTTAAACTCGGGCTGTCCTCTTTGAAATTAAACTCCACCTGCGGCGGGACCGTCGAGGAATTCGCGCAAGAGTATGTGAAGATCGCGTCGCTAATGATCCTAGCGGTTGAGAACAAAATTACCAAGTTAGAGATGTACGAGCAGATGAAGGAGAGTACGGTATGCCCTCTGACCGACCGAGAAGTGTGGGAGATGTTTCCCACGAAGGACAAATGGGGTCTGGGACTGTGCCTTCTGCTGGGTGGTCGACCGACCGTTCATCTCGGAGGCGAGCATCCCGGAAAGGGTGGGCCCAATCAGGAGCTCGCCCTCTACTTCTCCATATATTGGTACATGCGTACGAAGCAATATCCAATTTTGCGAGAATACACCGTCTGGTTTCTCGGCGGTAGCTCTCACGGAAGAGACGGCAATACCAACGCAGCTGGTGCATTCGGATATAAGAGTCTCGCCACTGACATTTACCCGGAATACGAAAAAGCGAGGAGCGTGCATAGGGCTGCCTTGTTGAAATGGCGCGGGCTCTCCGAAGATAAACAGAAAGAATCGGATATCGCGGTAAGAACGCGGCAGTGATAGCCCACTTTATTTTTTATTGCGCGCATACAACCGAATAAAGTCAGAACGGTGAAATATTGAAATATCGCTCCGCGGAAAGTCGATGATGTTACCGGTCAGGCGTAGGGGTAAAGGTAGAGAAGAGGGAGAAAAGAGTTTTCGATGCGAGGCACTTTGTAGTGTATGCACTTGATGCATGCAACTTTTGATCCGCAGTATTATGGCCGATCCGCAGCGCGGTTATTTGCGTAAATCTTTTTTACAGATAGCTCGCCAAGCGGTGAAAGACGCGGAAGAAACAATGATAAGATACGCCGCCATACTGCCGGAACGAGTTCTCAAAGAAAACAACACGAATTTATTTTTCTCGAGTATCAACGACGGCGACGAGCTACTGCAGCTGAGAAGCGAAAATTATTACACGCTCGTGGACGTCGGGGATCTTCACATTATACGAATAGCACGCTTTCAGTGCAACTGCACCTGTCACGAAGACGAAGGTAGGATATATGCCGATAGAGACTGACCTGTCAATCGCACGTTATCGGCAACGGTAGCCCCGGTGTTACAATATTGTCGGATCGAAGAGCCGTTGATTATTTACGACCCTGTTGTGTGCCGGATTTTGCGATGGATTTTACTCCCTTCGTTCTAAATTCATACACGACTGCGACGAATTGATTTCTTGCTTTAACGGATATCTCATTTTCTATTTGGCACCACATTAAATATTCATAAAATTACTTTAAAAACACACCTGTATTAATAACACGCATTTAATTAAACATAAGAAATATGCAGCTATAAATTGCAGTAAGGATCGAAGAAGATTCGATAAAAGTCAGCTACAATAAAATTTTATTACGACTTGAAGCTACGCAGTGAATATTTCTAAATTTTCCGACACCTTTTCCGACTTGCGTTTGAATATTTCATCGCCCGCAATAATAAATTGAGCATTCTGGAAATAAATGCAGTCATACATTGAGTGTACGTATCAATATTTTTAAAAGTCTAAAATTGACGTTATATTAGAATTCTACTATAATTCAAATAACTATTTAGGCTAAAACACATTGAACTTTTATTTTGAAGAAATTATTTGCAATAAAATGCGTCGTAAAAGATACATCGATCTATCCTGAATAAAACTGTTACAGAGAAATCTTGCAAGCACTTGAACTCTTTAAACCTTATCAAATGTAAATTTAAATTATAATATTATATCTTATCATTCGGCATACAGCTGCATGCATTATTGATAACTTATTAATTTTTTGCCTCTTGCGCAATATATTTCGCGTCATTAGTTATACAACCATATCGTGACACAAATACTGCACTTATTTAATTACTAATGTTAACTACTTTAATTAAAATACAAAATACAAAATTAAAATTATGTTCGAGATAATCATTAAATTTATTTTGCAAATCAAGTTTTATCGTCGAAGTCAAAATGGATCCTATTGAAGGATCGGCTCATCGAACGAGCGAAACGAAAGTCCCAAGAAGCTCATTCCGCCCTTCCTTGACATAATAGAGATCTTGTAGCTCGGCGTGTCCCTTGGGCTCGGTACCAATCCCGTTCAACAAAGCCTTGGGAATGGACTCACCTACCTCAACGACATATCCGCGGTACAACGCAGTTCTGAGTGCGTTCTCTCTTACATTTCTTCGTGACCAAGTCCAAAATGCCCCTTGAGAATACCACTTACAGAATGCGTGCGCGCGAACTTCCTTTAATATTATCCAGCTTAATCTGATCGAGCTTTTGTCTGATGTAAAGAAAATTAATAGACAACATTAATATCTGCAAAAATAATTCTAATAATTAGGTTTGGGTAAAAAGATGAATTTAGAAGATAAAAAGAAATTTACCCGAGTTAAATCAGTCTAATTAACTAATTGGTATAAGCTTTTAATTTTAGAAAAATTTAATTTTAATAACATGCATGAAAACATTAAATTAAAATGAAATGCAGATATGTATCAAATTATTTTCAAAAATCTTAATAATCCAAAAATTTTAATAATCTAAACATGCTAGAACATATTCCTTATCTAATTCTAACATTATTTTTTATATTATTAACTCTTGTTATTACTTTTTATTTACTTTGTAAATTACACAATTACACAATTACACAATTCAGCTTCTTATAGTATAAGTACTCATGTACATATAAAGGATAAGAATAATCTTAAATAAGATTATAAGAAATTATACGACAGAGCAATAATTAAACATGAAACGCAAGCAGTTTTATAGCCTTATCATAATTTCTGACCTTTCTTTTACGATGTGAGATGCTCTATAAATTTAGTTCGATGTTAGAATCCTTCATAACAGTTCGTTCTTTCGATTTCTCTTGTATAGCAACATATATTGCACAATGAAACGTTTTGCGTTGTTCTGTATTCTTCTGCTATTTGTGAATTATTCAATGCAAGTTCCAAAATATGGTACGTAATTTTATTCATGTATTTAATTTCTTCCTCTTTATAACTTTCTTCCTTTTTCTCTAAATGTATGACAAAATAATAAAATAATTAAAATAAATTTTATAGATTGTTTTGTATTCTTTTATTTACTGTTAATCTAAATTAATCCTTTAGTTCTTTGATAAAAATTATAGAAATAAGATAATGGATTTCTTGAATATATATGTATATAATTTAATTTACAATTTAATTTTGTGCATATATCTATAAATATATATTTCTAGAGAAAGAAAGAGAGAATAATTATTCTATTTTATGTATTTAAAATAATTAAAAATTTATATATATACATAATTAAAATAAATGTATTATATGTAAATTTAGAAAACTGCCAAAGTCAGGTGCTTCCCGAAAGAGATCAACAAAGATGTGTACAAGTAACATGCACATCGCAGAATAAGTATACAATAGAAGAGTAAGTTTAATAAATTAAATTTTACATAATAACTGAAAATGTTAATTGTATGTTACTGTATTATTTATTCATTGTTACAAAACTAACGTAGACCATAATTATTTGCTTTAGATGTAATTGTGCCAAGAATGCAGCACAACATCTTGGAGAACGTAATTCTGAATATCCTGTTTGCTGCCCGCGGTGTAGTAGAACTTAAGTTGTAGTAAAAGAACTAAGATATTAAAAATGAAATATTCCTTTGTTACAAATACATGTAGTATATATGTTATAAAATTATTATTAGTTACAACAAAAAGTACTGACATAAAGTACTGATATATGCACAAATCTTCAATAAAGTTACATGTGTATATGTGCGTGTACCATATTTTCTTTCTAATTGTAAGAAAACTTTAAAAGATAAATGACATAATTATTCAATAATAAAATAATAATATTCTTCTAATAAATTTTATTATTATTTTATTGTATCCAATTTTATTAGAGTTTTAATTGTGAAAAATATATATAATAATAAAAACAAATTTTAATACTAATAATATATGTAATTTTTGTATAATATGTTTTAAATCTAGCTTTTAAAATTTATTCCAACATCAAAATTAGTTTCAAATTTATTAAAATATAGTGAAAGTAAAGAAATATAAAACAAATATATTTTAGAAATCTATACAAAATATTACAAATATATTATTTCAAAAATTACAAATTTTTAGTGTGAAGCATATTTCGATATCGTTACTAATACTTATCTAACAGCCATATACACTTCATATCAATAATAAAATATTTACATCAATCAAATTTAATAAAAAGTACAATTTATAACTATTATTTACAATTCTTTAGTATTGTAGCAGAATAAAGGATTTATAATATCATTTATCTCAAGCTAGTTAGCATTAATGCATGTCATTTCAAATTGTAAGCATATTATAATACAAGTGACTGTCATGTATTATTTTTACAATTATTTGATAAATGCAAAAACTTTAATTTTATTCTCTAGAATTTGATATTAATTAATTCAATAGCGCAAGAATGCATTGATTTAATCACTATTTTTTTGCAAGTATTCCACAATTGCATATTTCTCATATAATGATAATATGTAAAATCAGAAATATTAAAATTCTTAACCTTATCCTATATTTCTTAACTTATACCTTTTATAAACCGTAATCAATATGTAAAAATAAATTACACAAATATTATCTGATTTTAATTTATAAATCTATATTGTCTATATAATATCTACAAATACCAAATATGAAACCAATTGATCGGAAAAAAGCAATGTTATGCTAAAATGTAAAAAATAATAACACAAGTGTGAACGAGTATTATGAATTTGATAATTATCTAATGCTGACTAATACTGATATTAAAAAAGTATAATGTGAAAACGTTTGCTGTTTTGTGTTAATATGCAGATATAAAAATATTAAATCTCTGTAAAGACTGTTTACACATGACTAAATTTTAATAAAATCTGAACTTTCTAGCTCGTTATCTAATCTTTTCAGAAAGATCAAAGTTCAAAATAATAGCCACGTGTTGAGAATTATTCTTGCATCTCGATACTGTGCTCGTCTCAGTCAACATAATCCAGCAAGATGAAACACTTCGGAACGTTGTGTATTCTTCTCATCTTAGTTCATTTCAGTACACAAATTCCCAACTTTGGTATGTTTTCATTATATTATTTATATTTATTTTTATTACTTAAGATAATGTGGCACTGAATAAAAAAAACTTTTAAAAAAAAAGATTGTTCAATTTTAATGTAGAATTATATATAACATATGATTTATAATTCAACTTCAAATATTAAATTTATGTATTTCTCTGTAAGATATTCTTATAATTTATTAAGTTACAATTGTAATATAAATTAAGAATTCTTTATTTGATTAGAAGATAAGACATTTATGTGATACACATATATTGTGTTGACGATTCGAAGAAAGCACCATGATAGTTTTTAATCGACGCGTATCCCGTAATTCTTCTAAGCTATACGTTATTTAATATAATTATACTTTTAATATTTATAGAGAATTGTTCCGAAAATGTTATGAAGACTCATACCGGATGTGAATGTTGTAAAGTAACATGTTTCTCAGAAGGAATGAGAGCGCTAGCGTAAGTTAAACAATTTGTGAAATTTAGTGTTTTAGAGATCAGATGTTATTATAGTTTTTTGTAAATTTTAGATGCCCTCTGTTTAACTGTCTCCCAGGAACACAGATAGGATATCACGAAGATAAAACAAAAGTGTATCCAGATTGTTGCGGACGTCCCATTTGCAAAGATGATGTAATTGCAGATTAAAATAAGTGCAAATTATAAACATACTGTTGCATAAATAAAAAACTATGTAGAAACTTATCGCGTGAGTGTATACACGCAATGACCACTTCCTAATAATCCGACTTTTATTTTTTTGATTTTTTAAATTAAAGCAAAAATTTTATAATTACACAAATAATTTTACTCTCTAGAATTTGATATTAATTAATTCAAAAGTGCAAGAATACGTCAATTTAATCACTATTTCTTTGCAAGTATTCCACTGCAGTTATATATCTCCTATATAATGATAATGTTATGTAAAATTTTTAACTTTTTATAAGCCGTAATCAAAATGTAAAAACAAATAACACAAATATTAATCTGATTTTAATTTATAATGAATTTCTATATTGTCTACATAATATCTATACATACCAAATGTAACATTGATTGAACAAAAAAAAACAATGCTAAATAAACAATAACCGAAGTGTGAACGAGTGTTATGAATTCATAATTATCTATCGACTAATACTGATATTAAATAATGCTTAAAAAAAGTATGTAAAAACGTTTGCTGTCTTGTGTTAATATGCAGATATAAATATGTTAAATCTCTACAAAGACACGACTAGAATGTTAAATCTCTACAAAGACTTAATTTAAAAAAAATCTAAACTTTCTTGTTGTCTAATTTTTTCAGAAAGGTCAAAGTTAACAATTTATATTACGTTAAAAATAAATAATATATTTAATTATAAAACAATTGAATTACAAGTAATAATAATCATAAGCCTTATGCAATTCAAATAAACAGATAAATTTATATGTTATATTGCAATACATTCTCAAAAATGTTGTAGAAACAGTAAGAAATCAGAACAAAGAATTTATGTAAAAATATTATACTCTCTTTACACATCGCAGATTTGTCAAAATGCAAAACTTTATGAAGAATGGTTCTCCGGAGTATAATGGCCGGCGAAATCTTGATTAAGCATGAAGCGGAGTATATTTCACATAGTATAGAGGCAACTAACCGAGAGGAGCCATCGCTGTACATTTGCATGTCTCTGTAGAGAAGCCGCGGCTAAATATGCACCGCTCGTTACTTAACCAACCACCAAGCAGCGTCGGTGAAGCTCTGCAGCTATAGATCCACCGCGAAATTCTACCATTCTTACACGCGCTGTGTCGTTTCGCGCGATTTCACGTTGAAGAGACTTAATTTAGAACAGCTTGATTAATTACGTACTGCTTGACATTTATCACCCGCGATAAAACAACACGACGTTCTTGAATTTTGTTTTATTTTCTGTTTTATTAAATCACGACAGTTGATCTGCAAAAATTCGACAAATTTGGAGCTCTCTAAAATTAACGTGGAAATTGTTTATGCAAAACCAATACATTACATATGACAGCCTCATAATCTTAGCGTTGATGTTGCATTACGTAACTAGAGTCCATTTTTTAAAATCTCTATATGCTTTTTCCGGTTAAATCTACAATGCAAATCGAATGGCGGATAAAAATGCTCGCGAACCGAGCTTGAAGAGACGACATATGCTGTATAGGTATATTTTTTCACCCCAGAGATCTCCAACTAAAATACATGAAATATAAGAGGAGCGGCAAATTTCCATATAAATCTCAGTATTGTTCTTTTGCACCGGAAGAACTGACAGACTGTGGAATAAGCGTTAGCAATGATATATCGCCCTAAAACAGATTAAACTAGTTGGTCTGATACCGGGTTATGATGCTATCTAAAGGATATGCGACGTGAAATTTTTCTTCATTAAAGTTGCAATACCAGAATGCTAAACAAACGTTTAAACGAAATTTATTCTACTGGAGTTAAAAGCTTCTTCCGACAATGTTTTAAGCCATTTTTTCGTGCTTTTTACACAAGATACTTAAAAATTTGTTGTCTTTACTTTACAAAAAATATAGTCGTTTAAAATAAACATCTATTAAGAATGTTAAGATGTAATTTTTACAGCGTGTTTTTAAGAACAATTCAAATCTTTTAATAACAAATTCTTAACGTAATTCGAAGCTTTGAAGTTTTTATAATAAATTTTTTTATTTAATCCAAAATATTGAGAAGCATAAAATAAAATAACAATTTTACATTAATTTCAAAAGATTTGAAATGTGTCAAGCATTTGTAGATCAATATTTTTGAGATCCTAAGATATTTTATACAAAACTAAAACTTCGCGAATAATAGTTAATAAAGATAATTTATCGTGCTACCGCAAGAGGAATACATTGAATTTTTGCACGAAGAATTAGTAATCTTAATCGATCAAGCATTGAACAAGATTACCGAATGCAATTAAATTATGTTTATGATCTGTAGGTAATGAATGTACGGGCTGGACAGCCTCTGCCCTATTGGTTGACTGATTACGGAATAATTGGGTTGGCAGACGGTAGCAATTTTGGTCGATGCCAACGCGGCCGTCATATATACCGATGAGTTTCATGAGTGCACGGAATTAACGCAGAATAAAAATGAAACCAAAACTTTTACGAAATCATATACGTACAGATTTTGTCGCGTCTGCTGAATAAATCACGTTTCACTAATGTTCCGCGTGTACCGATGATCTAAACACGACGAAGTGATGCACAAATACGAGTAATAATTTCTATGAAAGTGCTCTCAGAGGGGAAAAAGGCAAGCTGGGGAGGGATGTAAATGGCGTGGATGGAAAGTATCTTGCGCGCAGTTCCGCAAATATGCCGCGCTAGGTGGATCTAATTGCGAGTCGCATTTCATCTCCCAGCTGGAAAAATCTCCAGAGACACGCGACAAAGGTACACTCACGATATACGCAAGTATTCGCCACGGCATTTCGTACCGAGACGGCTTGAGAAATGATATAAGAGATTATCAACCCTGAATTAATGGCCGCGAAGGACGCACTAGTACACGAGGAAATCTCCTGTTTATGAAAAAACGAATCATTAATTCACAGCACGCGGGAAACTGTAAGCAACTGTATAAATAGGAAAAAAAGAAACAACGCGTTGAATCACGTAAGAGTCGCGCCAGTTTTCTTTGCCGCGTGAAATTCAGTTTAAAATATCCTATCCGTAATAAAAATTTTATTTGTAAAAATTGGTATAGGATTGCGACTTGGATACATATAGTTTAAATAAAACATCATATAACATAAAATATCTTAAAATAATATTAGTTAATATGAGTAATAATAATACAAGCAATAATTTTTACTCTCTAAGATTATTAAAATTGAAACTCATAGCATAAATAACATTTTATTTTAATCTTATCTATAAGTTTAATCAAATTCCCTCTTCTTTTTATATCAATTCAATCATCATCAATTTGTGCTTCCGAACTTCTGTTGACAATTGTACGACCGACCGCTCTGGGTTAAGCAGAATGGGATTGTACGAACCTAGGTCAGCGATTCCAAATGCTCCGGATTGCTTAAATTCTTGAGAAAACAAACTGTGAGATCCCATCTCCATACGTTCCGATTCCGAGAGAAGAGAAATCTTTGATCATGCTGATTACACACAATATTTACTTGCTTGTACATTAAAATTTAATAAATGGATAATTTATAATTATTTAGCGCGTCTATCAAACATGGAATAAAAATGGATAATTTCAATAAGATGCCTTCTGAAATTGTCCTCTATCATAATATAATAAAATGTATGCACTGACTTTCAAAAATCTGTTTAAAATATATAGATAAATATATAAATATGTACATATATAGTTATATACACATGTATAGTTACATACACATGTATAGTTATATACACACAATACGAGTTTACGATGAATATTAATCTGTGAAATTGCTTCTATAAAAATATATTTAGTTGTATGAAAAATGGAAAAGATATTAAAATGTATGCGCTCCATAAAAATGCTGTTAAAAGTTTTATACACGTTTTAAATACGTGTGATAATAAAAGTGTGGTTAACACGTTGCATTATACAATGTAAAATCATCTTACAATTATTATATTATCAAACAGATAATTAAAAAATATTTCATATTCTGATTACAAGCTGCAATAACAACTTCATCGAAATAGACTGTTATTTCATAAAAATAAAAAAGATGTATAATTAACAACACATAATTCCTCGTGAAATTTTGGATAATGGCATGCAGAGAATGCATACATTGTATTGCATGCATTATTATCTTGTTTATTATTAGACCAAACATTTATGTTATATAATTATGCAATAGTTTAATAACTGATACCGTAGCCGCGCAATTCCTCTCTATAGCTCTTAGTATATTAAAGTAGTATATTAAAGTTGAATTTTTTTCTTAAAATAACATATGGAATGTTTCATCCATTTAATATATTTCATTAATATAATATATAATTAATTATTTATGTATCAATATAGATTAATTTCAATCTCGGTTTTACTTATTTTTTATCCTTTTCTAGTTCTAAAAGTAAAAAAGATAAAGACTAAGTTAAATCAAGATTAAAATTAATCTACATTGATAGAAATGGACAGTATTCTCTTATTTAATAAATTATTTGTAAAAATTATTGTATAACTTTTCCACTTACATTGCAATTTTTTAATGATATTGTTGGAAAAAGAACAGATTTATGATTTATACAAAAGGTACAAAAGGTACGAATCAGCTACATTCTCTGGAGATTCCTATACATATCTATATTCCATTTCATTTTTCGTACGTGAATTTAACATCATATTTCTTTCTCTCTATCCTTCTCACTCCATCTTCCCTTTTCTCTCTCTCTTTCTGTCTTATTCTCTGTTCTTCTATTGAATTATGCACCGAATTCCGACCTATGTTGACACACCTTCGTTATAATATCTTGTTGTGTCTCTGGTGGCGCTTGATTTCCTTAGGGCCAAAAATTTAGGAATTTCTCAAAGATCACGTTATACTCCTTCGTTTCACGTAGTTTAAATTTGCTTAACAAATATTGTTGCAATAAAGTGATTTAATAACATCGTATTTGTACAGATATTGACAAATAGTTTTATTTGAATATTATACGTAAAATGCGACTCAGTGCAGCCCCTAAGGCTGGAGCGCAAACAGAAATACAAAAGACATTTGTCAATAAACGCAAAATCACTCGACTTGAACTGATACGTTTTCGGACTAGTATGTTTCAGGCAAAAAAAAGTGGCACTTTTTTTTATATTTGATCAAGTCTAGAGCTTTAAAATTTTATGTTTAATAATCGAACATTCTATCAGTTTCAAACGCGGCATGCTCGCGTTTCGAGGCTTACGCGTAGGCAACGCCATAGTAAATATCCCGATAGTCTATCGCCGCGCGCTATTCAATATTGACACACCGTAGTAAAACAATGGAAATATGTTGCCCGGCCACAGTGTCGAGGAGAAGCGTAAATATCGAGTAAATTAGCATTAATCTGTTGGCGTTCGCATCGACGCTATTCGACGGCCCCGGCTGTTAACGGTTTGAAAATCACGGCGGCCGAGTGTCGCGTGTAGCCGCGTGTTTGTCGTCCGCTCGAAAGCCCTCTAACAGGCACGCGAGTCATTTTTTGAAGTCGGCCTCTGAACCTGAAACAGACCGATCCGATCGCACACCCGCCACTTTTGCCGTCGCGCACGGGAGAGACGGGGGATGGGTATCTCTCTGCTCGACGTAACGCAAATATTTCGACATATGCACGAATGTGAATTAAATGAGAGAAACGCGCGCAGAAGCACGGTCAGTCCAGTATTAATCTTACTTTACTCAGCCACATTTATGAGGCGTTCAATGATTAGTATCTAACGGTGCGGTGGCTGTAATCTTTACTGACTATTTTATCACAAGTATTTTTATTAAAGACTTTTTATCGAAAAATATCAAATAATATTTCTTAGTATATACGGTTTTAGCTATTATAGTGATTAAAGAAAACAATATTGAATTAAAAAACTTTTTTAAAAATTAAATTAAACAGTGGTAAAAAATATCTTTAATCGGACAAATCATGTTTTAGTTACAAGTAAAGATATCTTGTTACTGGATAATGACTCTCCGATCATGAGACAATTAAATATCTTCGCCAAAAACCAAATTTTAATAATTTAAATATATTATAAAATATTAACCATCGCTCTAAACGAATACGAAACTTCTAACGGTAAAATATACTATCTAAACGGAATGTTACGTTTACGTAACTTGTTAAAATCTCCGACCGAGAAGAGTAATAAAAGCACAAGACATAAAAGCATTTATTGGCGACAAAAAGCTCGTAAAATAAGTACAATTCTGTGACCCAGATAACGGTAATAGGCTCGTCTTTCGTCGAGGAACCTTATAATTCGCCGAGACGCCGTGATTCGACGGCAGATACAGCCATAAAGCGCCCGAAAATTCGAATTCCGGCGACGAAACCTGTGGGCTGAAACATGATTGACATCTTACCCAAGTTGGAAAGGTAGATCGCGCATAGACGGGGGCGCAACGCGAATGACATAAACTGTCAAACGTGACGGCAGGGGAGAACAGATTGGCCTCGGCGCGCGGTACGTGATCAGCGTAGGTAGCGTCTTCTGATTTCTCCATGGCCGCAGTACGCGAAAGAGACATTCTAGAAAGGAGAATAACGTTTAATGCGCCGGGCGCACACAGGCGGGGACGGGGCGCCGAGAGAAAGATGGAAAGATCGCGAGAGAGATCGGACGTGACGCCATTTCCATTCCCCGAAATTTATGAGCCAAGTTTTGCTCGCACGTGGTCCCGCTAATTACGCGAGAAACGCGGCAGGCAGGTTCGGGAATAACGATCGCGCGACCACTGGCTGAAATAGGAAGACGTGGAAAGGATGCAGTAAGCGCGTTCCAATGCACGTTCCAATAGGATCGTTTATTAACGAAGTTTCGAATACGGATTTTGTATCGTGGATTTGTAAGGAACAAATAATTGACATAGATTTATTTCAACATGCAACGACGGAAAAAAGATTAATGTGAGGCTGATTGAAGAGTAAATAGATTTATAATTTATGTCCCGAAAAACATATATACCTTCTTATTTTTTTCTTTTACTTTTTATTTAACAACATGATATTTCACATATTGATTTAAACGACAGGATCAATACTTGCGCAAAATATTTTTAAAATTAACTTTTTTTACTTATTTGATTGATTATATAAAATAAGATTATATCAAATATAATCTAATAATATAATATCAAATAAGATTTAATAAGGATTATATCAAATAAAATTTATATTAGGTAAGGAAAATAATTAGAAATAATTAGAAATCATAAATATGGCAATCGGTGGAATGAGTATTTTAGCTTTAATTGGACGGAATTGAGGGTAAATTGTCATAAAAAATTTATGATTTATTTTTGTGGCCAAAATATGATAAAAAAATAAATATAATAATTTACCAAGATTCATTTAAATAATTAATTTAATTCAATACACGTTCTAAGCGATGATAGAAATCCTGTTAGCGGTGCATACTTTTGTCCATTTCATTGTGTATTTCAGATTGAACTGCGCGCTGCACTGATTTCTAATAGCCTTACCGAGGCATATCGGTAGGCAAGAGTCTTTGTTTGCAAAAACTTTACCCTGGAATTTTTGCTAATTATCGTCTTGTTAATTACGCGAAATTAAGAAGCAGGTTTATTATATTCGCATGGGGAAAGGAAAAATAAATGTACAGTAATTATTTTTACCCAAAAAGGAAAAATAGAACCATTCTGATTCCTCGTATTCGAACTTCACCCACTAACCCCGAAATGTACAGTGGAGGCACAGATTCGTTCGATTAAAATCTTACCTATATTGAAATGTCGGAGTTTCGGATTTTATGCGCGTTCTGTAATGCAGTTCCTTGAATCTCGAATAGCCTATCGTTCCCTCGTGCGCAATATGTCGCCCAACATCTGTGATCCGCGAATAGACTGTAAAATTTGTAGCCGTAAGTTAATCATACGTAATTTCATTAAAAGGTCTCTTGAATATCACGCAATTAACGTCGTTTTAATAGCAACAGCCACCGGTGTCACAGTTAATTAATCTCTAAGTGAAAATGTTTTTGTTCTCGATCCTGTGTGAATTAAATTTTGTGCTCTTTTCTCTGCACAAAATATTTCTCTGTCTCTGTCTCACAAAATATATCTTCCTCTTAATAAAATGTACTAGTCGCCGTTCGGAACCGGCGTTAAACTGTAGGTCCCGTATAGCTGCGTAAAAGTGTAAATAGCGCACATTGCAGAAATACGAAGGAGAGGTCACATGCTCTGACAAGAGTAGTAGGACTAATTGTGAGAGAGAGAGAAACAGAGAAAGAGAGAGAAATAACAAATCAGAGATATACCTTATAGTTAAAAATAAGTTGTACTAAATATAGGTCTCATCTTTATTTTACGTATTTAATAGTACATAACAAGCGCACGCTTCGCGCGCGCTGCGTATTAAATCCCATACATCTTCCAATAACATTTATACCAATTTACATTTTAATTAAACAAATGTTAACAATTTTTGATAAAAAATAAATTTTCAAAAAAAATGACGCTTTACGCGCGGTGCGTATAATCTCCATACATCATCCATTACATTTTAATTAAACAAATTTTAACAAGTTTCAATAAAATGACGTCTTAATCGGCTATATTGAATCGACCATTTTTAAATAAAATCACGATTTTTTAGAAAATAGCCACATAATTCATCTTTAAGATAAGCCCAGAAAGAAGTCGATATTTTTATTTTATTGGAAGATATGAATTTTTAAACATTTGGGAAAAGAGGCTTCAATGCAGGTAACACAGCAATTTTAAGATAGGATATAACATGATTGAAAATAAAACGGCATATTGTTTTTGTATTATTATATTTACTTGTATATGCCTCTTTATGCTCGTAGGTATATTAGATAAATTTTAGGATTGAAACTGTGATAATTTTTAAATAAGTTCGAGGTTCAATGCGTTCAATTGTTTCAATTGTTACAATTAAACAATAGGAAAATATACAGAATATTATATAATGCCGGTATTTATACACCAATCGAGTTTTATTTTGAAATATTGTAAAAATTCCGGCATAAAACCAATATTTTTTACAACGTTCTCAATTCCCGATTTGTACATTTTTATTAAGATCCTTTAAAGTGTCATTGTACGAACGTGAATTTTCATGCATATATATTCTTCTAACGACATAGAACTAGCCTGGAATTTCGCATGCTACATTGTGTTATTCTGACGCTCGTCGTTCGAAGCAATCACCGTTATAACTGCCGACGGGAATTGTAGAACTTTATCATACGGTCTAAACAATGCCGGGGTTTCGCCATGATGCCAACACATATGATGTCACGTCCAGAGCCAGTTTATCAATGGCAACTAATGCAATGGATGGTCATTCTAACGTATCCTCTGTTATCACGTTTATACCGTCGTCATCCTCGATTTCGTGTGAAACGAAGGGAAGAATATACGCGTTTCAGAGTTTCCGTGAAACTTCTTCTGTTTGTAGTACCGTTATCGGTGCGTAAAGTTATTCTCGCAATATCGGAAGAATGCGATCCAATAATAAGCTACGATTCTTCGAAACAATATTACAGGGCAGTTTATTAAATAAAATATAAATTCAATTATATGATACAGCTTAAAATGACTTATAATATACTTTCGATTAATAATAAAATAATTGATTGAAATGTTAAACGTATTAATTTGGGTATTTATATCGATAAGGCACGCATAATAAAAAGTTTCAAGCTTCATGAGATCTTGAAAAAAATCAGACGGAGGAAAATTAGCACAGAAATATCTATGCATTGCTTAATATTCGAAGCGATATCCGTAATCTACGTATTTCGATCAATCATCCGCGTTTTTATCTGTCACCGACATTCATAAACTAATTGTCAACGCCGGACAGTTTTAACGTGATGACCACGTCCAGCAAAGCTGGTGCCGCGCGCGTAAAATCGAATTTCAGAAGATCCGTGGAGGAGCCGCGGATACGAATGGTCCTTATCTATCGATCAATCTGATTGACAATCGTTTTGCCCGAAGGGTACATGAACATTTTCGATTATCGCGACTCAATACCAACCAGCCGAATTCCCCGCTGGTCTGATTGACGCATCTGCGTGCCGGTGGAGCGTAAACGCGGCCCCCGCGCCGCGTACCATCTCGTAATGGAATCTCGCGGAGCGCTCGGGGAAATTTCGTGGGTACCTCCCTAGATCGGCGCCTCCTTTGAGATCTCGTTTAGCGAGCTGATATTGAAACGGGTGAACGGCGTTTTGCACGATAAAGAGAGGGTGAGCGTTCGGTCGGATTGCGTGCGGAGATTACTGCCGTTTTGTTTATTCGCGCACACGTTACGGGAATTCGCGTTCTCCCAGAACGTACGAGCGGAAAGAGACGAGACAGACGGGAAGCTGCGGAAAGGTATAGAAATGAAAAGCGGAAAGACTAAGAAGGGTGGGCGAGATGGGAAAACGGCGCGCGCGCGCCTCCGTCGAGGGACATATCTCTTTCACGTCTCAATTTGTATAAGTATCCCGGCAGTTATCCCGGTGTCGTGATACCGAACATGTGCCATCGCACACACGTGTGAGGCGCGGTCTGGTACAGCTATACGATGGCACGATACAACGGCGTACATATATATACGTTTTCGTTGCCGACGGGACGACGTATCTGCTGTATGAATTGTACGCTCGGCGCGCACATTCTCGCCTCGACACCACGATTGTACGCTAATAAGTTTCTGTGGGAATACCGCGGCAGAAACGACGGATACTTTATTCCGTTTTACCGCGTCGACCGCACAGGGTTACAGCCCCGAGACTGTAAGGGGGACGGAGAAATAATTCCCCGTGAGATCGTGCAACGCGATCGAGCGAGAGGATGGGCTCCCGATTGTCCTCCGGGCAACGCGGGTGACTGGCAGGTGGATGTCAAGTTGGTGAATATTTGATGTCTCCACGTTTACCTGCCTAGATAGGCGTACAAAAAGCGAAAACTACACGTATACTCAACGGAGACACAAAATACTTCGCGTCTTCCGTTCAGAAACACCACTTTCTCGCTGTGCACATTTAAGGGCAAAAACACGAAGATGCATGAAAAGTCACAGAGGCTGCCAGACTCATTGTCAGTATATTGCCTTTACCTTTTCGTTGATTTGTTCATGTTCAGGAATTATAACACAAGTAGTTGAAAAGAAGATAGATAAAATTTGTAACTTAAACATTACGTAAAGCACAGTAAAAAAGCGTTATTAAGTTATAAGTATATAAATCTGTTTTGAACCTTTTTATCAATAACAGACATTTTAATATTTTAAATATTATAATTCATCGGTGTTTATAATATTATATATATATATATATATATATATATATATATATAAATTGTGAGGCTTAATGGATAACCCGAGAAGAATGCTTTTCTTTTCGGATACGTGATACACGCACATATGACCGAAAGAACTTACAGAGCTGCGCTGGAAAAACACGATTGAAACTTTCGCTTGTGCGGTCACGATCAAAATTCTCCAAACTCGTAATACTGCCGCGAGTTTGCCGGATCATTGCCGAGCTTATAGCGAAGGACATTCTTGGTTTTTCAAGCGGACGAACGCGGGACCATCCAGACGCGAGGCCATCCTCACTCACTACGCTAACAGCTTGCAGTCTGAATAGGAAACTTTTACCGTAGGAAATCCCACGATCGACTTTCGTCGAGCGCCTATTTTTTTGGAACGACACGGTGACGGTGGGTAGATGGAATTGACGTGCTTCATAAAGTTTTTATGGGCTATCCGAGGGAAGTTGCTTCCTCGCATGCTGTTTACGTGTACGTGGCTTTTTACGAAAATTGTTTTGGCAAGAGACCCTCGTGTTTGAAATGTAAACGTTGCAAATTTATTTCCTATAGCGTTCTCGTTTGTCGATCGTATAACATTGATTACTTTTTAACAAGGAATTATTGCATGTTATTAATCAAAGAACTTTATATAATTTACGCATTAAAAAGATATTAATTTTAAAAGATATTTATTTTTTAAATAAACTTCACTGCCTTTAATTTATTAATAAATATAGTATAGAAAAAACAAGAAAAGATTATTTTTATATGGTGCGTTTAGGAAATTATTTGCGTTTAAGTAAAGTTAAAACTCCCACTGTTTATTAAAAATACATTCACACATGACCTTGTTAAAAAATTAAATTCAAAGCAGTTGTCCGAATTTAGAATTACAAGCACGCTCGCTCCAGACATTTTGCTAATCGATACGCTCGACCCAATTTATCTTTTTGGTAAAAAAAAAAGAATCCACTACAAAATTAACCCACAGTAAAACTAAATTCTGAAATTGTGTTTTAGAGTTTCTAAATCGTATATCTATTTATTTCTTGCTAGCACATAAGTCGCGAACTTGCAAAAAGCTTTTAACCGTATATTTTAAAAGCGAATAAAAATAATAATAAGTAATAAGTATATACAATATAAATCGCGCTTATTAACTTTTTTGAAATACAAAATACATATACACATATAAAATTAAATTTTCAGATGTTGCAGGAGCAAAAGTATATACATTGTAGCCTCGCGTTGAATATATATCCAGCGATTAAATCTACTTGTTCAATATGATTGCAACAAACATTTCACGACAAACAGACGGTTCCAATAGATAGAATTATATTTCCATTCGATATTTATCATCAGACACTTTACACGGATTATCTACAGATTGTATTTACTTAACTTCCAACGTGAAATTTAGCATTTAGAGTCGGATAAATTATGGACAAATTTTTTGAAGTAAATATTATGTAACTATATTTTTATCTACATAATCTGCAGTTGTTTAGATAAATATAGTGTTGAATTTCATATGATTAATAAAAATTATACTTTTTTCAAAATATGATTTGTATTCAAGTAAATGCTCTCATCAATATTATAATTATTTCTAAAAATTTTATTTTTCTTGTTTAATTAATATATTATTAATTTAATTATAAGCATTATAATAAGACAAAAACTAATTGATGATAATACTTATTGCCACTTCATAAATTATATCTTGTTATAATCATATGTAATATTATATATGCTTATAATTATGAGTATTTTCGAACTATTTTCCGTACGATTATAATTAAATTTAAAAGTAACAATTTGCACGTTTGCCTAATTATCAGACCAAAGTGCGTGCCACCGCGTATTATTATTAAATCAATCGCGCGCAAATGTTATTGTCACGCGCATTGAAATAAATGTGCGAAATATTTCGTTGTTCGTAATTTGCTCAACAATTCATCTGAAATTTCATTAATACAGACATAATCATACACAGTTCAGAACCGTGAAAAGTGGATATGACAAGTGTTTTTAAAACAAACGATTGAAATCATAAAATGATAATCGAGAGAGATACGTCAATGCGTAGCAAGTTTAACGAACGCATCCATTTGAGTCGCGATAATAAGAGCGAACCTCGAATTACAACAGAGTTCCAAGCGATAGCAAAATGCGTTGGTAGATGCAAAGTTGATATACAGTATGTATCTACATACGCCCCTCGTTGGCACCATGTATACTATGTTGGCTGCAGACTTCTTTACAGAAAGGAGGACAGGAACCAGGCCAATAGGGTTGCCACAGAGTCGCCTTATCAGCGGTTTATGTGGTACGACGTGGCATGGACTACCTCGGGGCGATTTCTGTGTGAACAGTCCTTGTATGAGCATATACGTGGCATCTACTATCGTATCGTATACATAGATAGGTATGTAATCTCCAACCATTTAATTCTCAATATACATATAGGTACTGGTATCGTCGAATAAATCAATGTAGCCCGACAAAGTGTAAATCGAGCAACATACTTTTTCAAGTTCGACAGTAAAATACATCGAATATTGCATTGTTTAATTAATTTTAATTGCATTTAACTTTTACGTTTATTGTAATGCGTTAAAGTGAAATAATTTTAATCGACACAACTATTATCATTTTAAGCATCTGCATTTAAGAAAATTCATTTTACTTATATGTATATCTAGGCCTGCTTTTTTTCACTTTACTTAAATCAAATCAATGAAAAAAATGCGTAAAAATGATGAAAACTATAATTTTACATTGAATATTTAAAAGAGATTGATTAAGAAAAATTTAGTTCAAAGATTTTGCAATATATTTTTGTAACACTATAATTATAAGTGTTTTTGTTAGCCATATGCACAAAGTGCTTTCGAAAAGTACCAGTTTTATTTAGACGTATCTTGCTGATTTCAGTGAGCTAAAATAAATATGGGGCATTCTTTGCGTAATCACTCTGCAATGTCTGTTATTTTTATTCTATCCATCTTCGTACAAACCATTTAATTTAATATTCAATTAAGAGCATCTATATTTGCTAGTTTAATTAAACACAATCGATTACTTAAGTAAGCAATTGATGATATTTAATTCTATGCATTTATATAAATACGCAATTATATGATGATAATAAATGTATCTTTTTCATTTATAAACATATTATAGCTTTAATAATATCAATATAATTAGTGTGATAATAACAATATAGTTATTAATAAATGATATATACACAATTTATAAAATATTCTTGCTGTAATATAATGCTGTTTACTTTTTCCAGGAATACTAATAAATTGTCGCATCACATTTTCGTCAAAGAACACATTTTGCATAATTAATTATTAACATACTGCTTACGATCTCTAACTAGCGATTATTGGATCTTTGGTTTTTCAATGGCAATTATACGTAGAGTACAAGGCACTTATCAGCGGATAGTTTACCCTCTCGTCCACCGTATCGTCGATGCAAGCGGATCTCCATAATTTCCGAGTCGTCACGGCGTCATAACGTCACCGCAACCGTGCGTTCAATTTGTCTGCCGACGGTCAGACGCGCGTGGGATACAATATCGCCGGCTCTCTATGCTACCGATTTCGTCTCGTACGTCCATTCCGTCGTATTACCATTTCCAATGTTCCATGCTATTGCCCTCGCGAACGTTATTATCTTTGCTTAACGGGGTGCCAACGTTATTTCAGACCCTTCCGACACCGACGACGGGATCTTGTCGATCGAATCGAAGTCCCGCGCGTGTCCCCTCCTACCGTCACATTTTCGCACAAAGGGCTAAACGCCGATGAATACGTTTTCGCTCGCCGTTGGACCATTAGGGGTCACCGATCGAAACCGGTATGCCCCGCCGATGCATCGAACGGGCAGTATATTATTAACGGTTCGAATGGTTCCGCAACGACGACCTCCGGAGGATTGGCGCTCGGATGAGAAAGCAATCGAATCGCTGGCAGCGTCCACCGGCGGCGTCGCGATACTCTCCAACGTCGGGGGAAGTAGGCCGTAAATTTCGCGACCTTATTCAGGACGAAAAGGTGGAACGACGCGGACCGGTAGAACGTGGAATGGCAGGACGATGCGCGATTCTTTCACGAGACGCTGACTTCCTTAGCTCCTCCGTACCGTGAGACATCGGCGAGCGCTGACGTGAAAAGAAACACGGGTGGACCGATCGGTTTCCGGAATAACGATTTATTCGCAACGCTATTGCAATACGATACGATAAAGAAATCGAACTTTTGCAACGTAAAAATTACTAATCTTTTTTTTATTAAGATCTAATATAAAGAAAATGATAAATGCTGTAATTAAGAAATAAATATTCTTTTTTATTGTAACTTAATTTAATTGATACATACATAATAATACATATTAATAATAATACATAGTATGTATCTTATAATATATACAAATTAATGATAAGAGCTGGAAAATAGATAAAAGAATTTTTATGTATATTAATGCATAATTACTTTTTAGTACACAAAACGTAAAAATTTTGTGAAATTATTTACAAAAACCGAATATGATTATAAACACTTTGATGTTTCGAAATTTACAGAATCCAGATTGTACCAGCTGTTTCGCGGAAAACGGATCGTGGTTTCACACAGCCGCGCGATTCAATCTAATCGAAATTATTTTCAACGACACGCGTTGCCGGAATCGAAGTGCAGAGTAGGATTTAATCGCACGAGTATCTTAATCGGCGCAGTCGGCAAGCAGACAAATAGTGGCCACAGGCTATTGGCTGGCGGGCTTGCGGCAAAGCTCCGATATAACTCAGGCCACCTGATAGTTTCATTACTACAGTAAATTTGCTGGCCGTGGTGAGCCCCTTATACGTTCTGCATCGTGTATGTGCGAGTATGTGTTAAACGGTCAGAAGGCATGGAGAGGGAGAGAAAAGGGAAAGAGAGAGAGAGAGAGAGAGAGAGAGGGGGATAGGAACAGGTGGAAAGAAAAGTGGTAAGGGATAGTTTGCGCTGTTCGACGAGTCACGACGATGGTGGGTTGAGATGTATCAGGATCGGCTACGATCGGTAGAAAGTTTTGGTCGGGAAAACCGTTCCATTTGTTCTGGCGAACGAGAACACACGAGAGACGCAAGTGTTCTGCGGCCAACGGCGCGTTTCGAAAGGTGCCCATTAGATGGAAATCTTATAACTTGTGAATCTGTAACAGTTCTGTCATGGAGAATGTCCATGGATGTATATGTAAAGTTTCTTTACATTAACTCAAGTGCCAAGTTTTTTTTTCTGATTATCGATAAATCCCTAGAAACCGCCATAGAGATAAGAACTGTTGTTAAAAATTTATTACTTCTATCTAGCTCACACGGGGCGAAAGACATTTTCGAAAGTCGACATTTACGTTCTAGCGTATACCTAGTAGAACAAAAATGTCTATTTTTTTTATCTCATATCCCGCGCTTGCGAACACTTGTGAAAGGCGGCAAAAACGCACGACCGCATCGCGAATTACGGCGACGTGCCTCTCAAAAACGTAGAAAGTGTTAATTCGCAGAGGAGCCGGCGCGCGTTTGACGTGTGCCCTTTTTGAAGCGCTTTTGCGTAAAGCCACTCATTCTCCAATTTATACCCCGCCGAGATCTACGACGCGCGCCTCTCTCACGCACTTCTCGCCCCGTGATGTAACCGCGATATATAGATATAATGCTCGTTAGACAGTTCGTTTGATGTGGCCTCGGCCCGCAGCCGGCTTCTCCGCCGGCACTCCACGTCGCTGGAAAATGCTGAAAAACTTTGGCCGCTCGAGATAGCGTTTCGCCGCCCAGGGAAAGCGCAGACGCTTTTAGCGCGCATACCCAGACGCGGATGGAGCAGGCCGCGCGCGGAGGAAAGTTTATGAAAATACGAATGCCCCGGGTTTATTTTTATTACAGAGCCCCTCTTTTATGCGGGGGACCGCGCGCACACGGGCGCTCCCCCTTGCTGGTCTCCTTTGCGAGAGAGGGACGGGGGCGCGCTTTTCCATCAGGAAATATTCTGCCTTTTGATGTTCGAAGCCACTTCGCCCCAGCGAATGACATTACGGAAATGGGAGGGTAATACGCCGCATACCGACCGGCATTTCAACGTTCCTCGTTCACCACCTTCGAACTCGTGCACCTCGAATACGCGGGGTACTCTTCGCACGGCTGCTGGTGCACCCCCCCCCTCTCCTCGAAAACTTGCTCGAATGACTCTCGACATTCGCAAGCAAACGCGTCCTCGCATCGTGACACTCTCAATTTTACGTTTTCCCGCCGATCTATGTGGCCGATTAAGTAACGATATCTTTTGCAACTAGCTTTCACGTGTATATTTCAAATATTGGATCAAAATATCTATTTTTATATGTCGGGCTATGAAAATACTATGATAATACTTTCTTTTCCTTCGGTCTATCAAATTTTACTTTGTCTATAGGGTGCGGATCTAAGAGTGTTTAATATAATATATCGCACACATATTTTTTTTATTAATGTTACCATTAGTGAAATATTTTGATTTATTTTTTGGAAATCAGTTCTTTTGAGGAAAAATATTGTAAAGAAGAAAAAATTTATTAAAATCTTAAATATTATCGACTTTCAAACATTATACTTTGCATTTTTACTGAAAATACCATTTTTCAATGGATGCAGAGTTTACAAATGATATAAGCAACATGTGTTCTTGGATTTATTGATTGCTTCATGAGAGGAGTTGGTCGTACTACGTAACGTTCTCCATTAAAATCGTGCTGCTGTATTTCATAAAGATTTTAATGAAGGCACGTAATAAACGCCTATGAAATGCTTCAGCGGCGCGCGGCACAGCTGCGAGATTTATTTTATGGCTCTACTTTTCGACAACGGCGCTAAATTCATTATCACGAACACTTGATACCAACACACGGCCGCGATCAATCGTCAGAATTATTATATATAGCGAAATTTTATGTAACGAAATCGAAAACCGACTTTGCAATTAATTGGTCCGCTATGCGCGCACACGACGATGTTGCATTGTTCGTAGAAATATTATTATATTATATATTATCGTATTAATATGTGTGTGACATTAATCTATTAATACTATTACCACGCTTGATATACCTAATACGGTTTAAAATGTGACAATACTGCGGATTGAATTAACGATTGTTTATTCATTACGTATCATTATCGTACGATATCGAAATCGCAGCAGCGTGATCTTGCAACATTTTTAACGATGCTTCAACAGCTAAAATCTCGCGTGAGTAGGTGCGGACAAGTTGTAATGTGAATCTTGCCTATCAGGAATCTTGATACTAATCGAAACTAACCATATAGCTTAATCAAAGTTCAGATAAACTTATATGGCAACTGCGACGTTGTGCGTAGGTAATCCTGTCCAAAGTTACACAGCCTCAACACGAGAAGTACAAGTTAGAATCATCTTTGCGGCGGAGTAAGACAAGACAGAATGAAGTAAGGACGCGAGACAGTTGTAGAACACGAATTCGAAGAAAAGGTAAAAAGCGCGATGTGTTTAAAGACATCGCGGCTACATTGACTTTTAAGCTTATAATAATTGTTATAAATCTATATAACAGCGAATTAATTAGATATAGATATTAAATAGAACAATTTTACTCTCAATTGTACTCACTGCGCGTTTATAAAATTACATAAATTTTTATCTCATTGCTAGTTCTCTCAATAATCAATAAAATTATCAAAACAATTAATTTCATTTACAATTAATCGTTCATAGTATTATCGCATCGATAATCTGTATTTACGGAATTAGCGGTTTTCCTTCTCTCGATCTTTGTTGGTAAATTAACAAAAATTGTAGAGATTCGACATACCGCGTGAAAGAAGCAATCCGCGAAAGAACTTCTAATACGCTGAGTCGCTCATGCTTTGCTAGTTTTCAAACTTTTTACTTAGGCTCTCACGAAAGCGACGTAAAAGCAAGTCGTAAAAAGTCATGCAATCATGTTTATACGATGTGAACGCAAATTTAAGTTTGCTTAAGAAAGTACATGCACAAGCATGTGATAAAATGATGAAATTTAGACAACTAGAATTACAATTAATTTAGAATAATTTCATTCAATTTTAATTAACAATATTAAATGAAAAAGTATAATAATTGCTTATCAAAATTATTTTCATTTTTCTCTTGATTCACCTGCGCGACAAATCGATTTACAATATTAAAAATAAAAGAGTGTAAATTTAATATTATAATAATATTGTATAATAATATCGGATAAAAATACATAGAAATAACATAATATAGAATAAATAAAAATTTATAGTTAAAGTGTCGTCAATTATCGTCAATCAATTATCGTATTATCACATAATTATGAAGTATTTCTCATATTTTACATATTTTAGATATTTTCTTCCTTTGTCTCGTAAAAATAAGTTGCAGAAACCAATTGACACTTGGCGCATGTTTCACTATTTTTCGAATCGCAACGTTTAAACTTTCCTCAGCACTTCCTTCGATGTCGTCTCAGCAAGTGAGGTACGCGCGACTGATGCAACGAGCTCATCAGTTTCTCTAGACGCTCAAGCCGTTCTACAGCTATTACAGAGAATAGTCGAAATGAAAGGAATCCGCGCCGTCTACGGGAACACATTCAACCTCCCTTAATGGCGTGTCCGCGCAAAGGGTGCTCTTTTAGTCGAGCAATGTACCGGTCTGTGAAACGTCAAAGGAAATTTTACAACTTTTCGCGATATATTCGTGCCTTTCATAAATATACATGAAATCCCGTGGTGTTTGTCATCGCGCGTTGATTCGCAGCGAAATAAGAACGTTTCTAGGTTTTTTTCCGTTTTCACACATTCACACCTGCACGTTATTCATTCTACCAATCGAATTTCAACGGAATGCCAAGCTTCGAACAGGCAGTAAAGTACCACGAATTCGATGATGAGGCATATTAATGAGCTAAACAATTTTAATTTAAGCAAATATTGTTCGAAATTATGCCAAATTTGTCGCGACTGTTATCGAATAACACACCACTTCCGCGAACTCCATGGAGATAGCCGTTAAAATATTCATATACACGAGAACATTGCGCATATATTATTTATAATACCATGTTCAGTTTCTGTTTCTATTAGACGTGTGTCATATTGTGTAATATGTAGAATGTCATTATACGCATGACGTACATACAAAATGTAATAGCCACTACTAAATATTACATATACAGCCAACGGTTATTACAATGCAACGAGAAGTGTGAAGTAAGAATGATCTACTTGCAAATTAATTATCGTGAAACAAAATTAAATATTCATTTATTGAATTATTTATATAACAAACAGGAAATAATATACAAATGTGTCAATTTAATAAATGACGCAAAAATTTTGTTTCTTTATAGCAATAAAATTATAAATTTTTACAAGACTAAAGTTATGTAAAAATTTGAGGAGAACAAGAGCTTTTCACCTACTGTGACGTTTTATTTATAAAAATCACAAAAAGATGTATATATCAAGTTTTTAATTATTTATTTTTTAATGCTATTTTTGATACTATCGCAATGAATTAAAGAACTGACAGATCCTAGAAAAAATTACTTTTTGACAATATCCAAACTCAAAGGAGATCATGACATATTACGTCATTGTGTTATTTTTACGTCGTAATAAAAGGTGCTCGAGGAAGCATATTTCTATTGCAAACTTCGTTGCCTGATCGAAATATTTGGACTTTGCAAGGACCTTTTCCCGTCGCCGTGACCTTGCATACACTTCCGGGTCTCTCTTGTGTCTCGCTGCGTATTCTTTGTCCTTCACGCGCAACACTACGCCTCCTTACCTACATACGAGTTTACTCACGTACTTCGGTAGTCCTATTACCCCGATTTCTTTGCTTTCCGACGCGATACATCATCGAAGTGGCTTTTCACCCCGTCCACCCCATCCAACCTATCTTGGCACGTACGTGCTCCTTCTATGCCGCCACTCGTCTTACCCTTGCCCATTACGAGCGTTCCACCTTCATCCGCTTTCTTCAGACGCAACCACGTACTTTTGATTCGCACACACAAGTGTACACGCAATATGAACATACTATATATATGAATGATGTTTATTCGATATTGATCGTAAAATTAATATCTATATGTTTAAAGACATACAAGAGAAAATTATTAATAATAATTATAAATTTTCTATTATACGACAGTAAATAGAATGTTTCTCAGTCGGCGTAAATCGCTATATTTTGAATCTACGTGAAATTTTCACCGCACAGAACCTTGCGGTAGATTTCCCAGAGATCGTGGTTCAGTTCACAGATGGAGCAGGGAGTTGTGGCTATCTCCCTGCGGAGTTGGAGCTACCATTACAGGAGCATCGTAGTTCAACGTTATTAGTATGCATATTGGGTTTTTCTATCGGTCCGCCAATGGTCTCGTGACTTTTTGATGTAACGGATTACAACCGCACCCCTTGGTGCAGGCACTGCATCGTTAATTTAATAACGTCCGACCTTTATAGTTTCAAAGCAAAACCGATTATAGATCCATCGCGTCGGAACTTCTAAATTGCGCGCCTGTCTATAGCATAAGATTGCCTAGAATTTCAGCAACATGAAATAGATATGCGTGTACAAGTAATATTACTAAACTTTTATTGATAATATTAATTTTAGGAGAAATTTTATCGAAGGCGATTTTTTTTATATACCTATTATTTAAAATTAATCAATTATCCCATTCGTTACATTAAATGTTAACAAATGAGATAATAATTTACTTTTATTATTGTAATAATTATGTGATAAATGCGCTCTATATTCATACGCGGCGGTACGTAATATTATAGTAAATAAAAATAATAATATGAACCGAATTACTTTTTAAATAGTTGATGTGAAATTGTAAATAACTTGTAATGCGCGAATTCTAACAGTAGAATTGCACAGGAATTGGATGGAACATTTATTAAACTTAAAGCGCGCCGCGTAATGAAATCCTTTATCACGTGAAGTGACTTGCAAATATCTAGCGAAGATTACAATCGATCGAATGTTAACAGTATAAACTGCGACGAAAACCAAAATTAACGATTATCCTGATGGCTGGAAAATTGGTTCGTCTAACGAAAAGTTACCGCGCGGCACATGAAAGGCTGGGAATGTTCGGCAGTAACCTTTGATCCGTGAACTATGCGGCTATGTCATACCGCTTCAGCGGTTACGCGGAAAGTAATTTAGTTAAACCATCCCATATGCGCAATAAAACGACTCTCTTGTGCATGTACAGTATGCGTCATATCACAGGGGTGTAAGGTCCTAAAATTCTATAAGCATGCAACGATGCGTATGCAACAATTTCTGCTGAACTACATAAACTTGCATGGAATTTTATCGTATTTTAACCTATTTACAAATTATACTGAAAATAATCTAATTGTAAATACAATAACCTAAATTATATAATATATATCGATAGAATGCATCTAGATATAATTACTTAAATAACAAAATATAAAGACAAATTGCGTCCAACTTTTACAAAGTACGTTAAATCTTGCAAATTATTAGATAATAAATATTAGATGCTAAAGGCAAAATTAAAAATAATTATGATTAATTTAGAACTGTAAAAACAGTTTTTGCATAAATTTTTTATAACATTCAATACTTTTGAAGAAAAGTCTGACTGTTAATTCGATGATGAGTGTCCTACCGTACGTAAGATACTTTTAATAAAGCTAAAAACTGAACTACGGAATTAATATTAAAGCTGACGGATTGAAAAAAAATTGAGTACAATATTGTCCTTCGATATACATTTGACATGCATGCTGCCCATGCTGGGAGTATTAAAGTTTCGTAAGTGCATAATTCATTGTATACAACATTGACAGGTTTCAAGTTTCCGATACACACAAAATTTATGCGCGCATTTGTTGGACACTTTGAAAACACGCGTCGGAATCGAAGGATACTGAAGCGAAGGGTGCTGTTATGTGACACGCTGCGGGAAAATTGGTCGTAGTCTCTTCCGCGCCCTTTCTTGCCCGTATAAAAGTTTCTTTATGCAAATATCGCAGGTCGCCTCAAGATTGACGACAACTTATACCGCTTCAGCGAAACTTCACGCTGTTCTTGTTGAAGGGACAAAGGCGCACGATATCACGAAGGCAGGCATTTCACCGCCACGTGGAACTTGAGCTATTCGAGTTATTTATCCTAAAGATTGCAAAGTATGCTTAAGTACGCAACGCATCACGTACTAATCAATACGACAAAATAAAATTTAAAATATAATTATAATATGATATAATGATACATTTTTTGGTCATAAAAAAATGGTATTGATTTATATAATTATAATTTTACTTGTTTGCAATTTACTTTTCTTAGTAATTTTAAAATAAAAATATAAAACTTATTTTTGTTGTATAAAACTTTTAATTTGTCGGTTCATTAAAAATAAATTTTTAATTTGTAAAAATTAATGAATACAAAATAATATTTAATGAAACAAAACATAGTTTGTTTTAATTATAAAATTCGTAAAGTAAAAAAAGAGATAGAAAGAAAAAAAGAAAAAATCCTAGAATTGTGCTTGAAAATAACGAAATATAATACAATTAATATGATAACTATAACTTAAACTTTTGATATTTTTATTAATTTTTCTGAGACAAACTATTCCTATAGAACAAAAAATAATTATAATTATATTAAAGCATTTATATTATATCTACATGTACAATTAAATTGTAAATAAAAAAAAGTTATTCAATATCACATGTAATTGTATCACAATTTAATATTCACTTGGAATATTTGTTTCTCGTCTTAGAGAATTTTAATATAACATGAAATATTGTTGTCATTTTACGAGCTCTCGTTCGCGTATTCTCTCAAATTTTCTTCCGGCTGGACGGATATTACACATAAGCGAAATGCGGCTATCGCCCGCGCTTAAGCGCGCAATTGTAGTTTTTCGATTTCATTTACGGAGAAATGCCTTAGTGGATAAGGCGAACGATGGTAACAGTAGGTATGGCAATTTTAACCCCTGTCCTCTCCTCACCTCGCCATGTGCGAACGTAAAGAAGTGTTAGACCCGCAACCAATGTTGTTCACGGTCCAATACATCTTATCGACTTTACTTCGTATCCTATCTACGTGGGAAAACTCTCATTCTTTCCCTCTGCCGCACCTCTTCCGTCCTTCTTCCGTCCGTCTTCCTGCCCATGAGTCCGCCTCGCCCCGGCGCCACGCGCACCTCCACTTCGCCGTCCGCTTTCCTTCTTTCTCCTTCTCGAGATTATTTTTGTCTACGGCTTTAAATCTTCTCCCGGTACTTTCAAATAAAGTTTACGGTAGCGCCGGAGTTGATTTATATCGAGAAAAAGGAAGAAACGCGCGGCGCGGGAGAGTAGTAGCTGTGCGCGTTCGCTCGCGCAGCTATGTGCTCGCAGCCGCGAGCGCAATAGTCGCGGCATTCCGCGCGCCTCCGAATTGCAGCTGCATCCCCGCAGCCTAACTCCCCGATGTCCGCGTGTTCTGCAGACACCACTTTACACCGATATTAGCTCGGCACGACAGCACATTTACACTCGTTTCCCGGTTGCGAATCTTCGTAAAGTCGCATTGCCACCGGCGAGCACGGCGCTCACCGCTCTCCTCGGGAGAGCCGCGCATTTATCCCGCTTAGATCGCGAGCACGTCGAGAAAAGGATCGACAATTCGCATTTGTTCCGCATTTGGTCATTTCTTACTACGTTACGTGAAATAAGATATATAGACGCTTGACGGTCGAGGAGTAAACAAGATTTTTCTAAATTCTGTCTTTGGGAAATGTACGATGAAAGATAAATGTTACATTTACAAGTGTCTTATTTGAATTGAAATGATTTCATTTAATTTAGGAACATATTTTCTTTTTCTATAAACATTGCATTAGAATATGTATTACATGCGTGCAAAAATGATGTATAAAAATTGAATTTTTTATTGCAATCAATCTGTTACCATTTCCGACGCGTTCAATAACTCATTTTTGGTTCAACTTACAATTTTTATAGAACAATTTTTATAGAACAAGAAAAAAATTTAAACAATCGTACAATTATACACGCGTCGGAAGAGAAAGGCTTTTGAAAAAAAATATTTTGCTCTTTTAAATGGCACGTCTCACGATAAATCTCGCACCGATGCACCTGACTGCTCTTGCCGGTTAAATTGGTTTGCGTTAGGTGCGCGTCTCTCTCGGTCTGCAATTCCAAAGTAAACCGTGAATCTGGCTTTGCACGTTGCAGAAACCTGGCTGCGAAGTCTTATCGTAAGCTGTACACTTCATGGAACAAGAGGGAAATACAACGACCAGTCTATCTATAAACTATTACGCGGCGACTGCACTCTCGTTACTATCTCTGCGGCTACAGATAGAGGAAGAACTTGATTTATCGATACTCCATTTAATTTCAGTTTCCTTCTCATTGCGCGCGAGGCTGATTTCATTTTACGCGTGAAGAAGAATTAATTGTGTGCTCATAAAGCTCGTGCGCTTCCGTAAGAGAAAATACTTCATAATCAATTGCGTTTAAAAAAAAATAGCAATACTACGCATGTACCACTATAAATAATATAATGTTTTTAGCATAATCAATGTTATTTAGTGTACGATTAAAAATAATTACGAATTAATTGTTAAAGCTTGAAACAATGTCATAATTTTTTAATCCAGTGTAAAGGTTATTTAATATATTGGATATAAAACAAGTTAACAAATATTTGCTTAAAATTGTAACTTCAAGTTGTATTTCAAACAGTCAATAATGCGTGCTACATTGCGCGTGAATTAGTATCATAAATCATTAATGTAATATTAGTTAACAATGTTTCATTTAAAATCTCTGTTTTTTCAAGCGTATATAGGCGTTACAATATATCCTGTATGATTTATTTGCCGCGGTTAAAAATATCGATGCGATTGATGCAGCGCGGCTCAAACAGCCGCGAGTGTGACAACATTATTGGATAACCACAATGTTACACTAGTCATATATATACGTCTCACTAATACCACTAAATCTCCGTAATGTGGGATTTTACAGCCTGTATCCAGGTGTGAAGCAACGAGGTGCACATCTGGCGGCAAACCACGTGTTCACCTACACACGCTTAATGCCCAAATAGCGTGTCTGCCAAATTGGAAGAAAACAGCGAAATCTGACATGGGTGAGAACGTACATGCCAGTTATACCACACATGGATCATACATGATTTCGATGAGCGCCAAGCGCGCCCGCAATTTACGTAATTGGAAGGGGCGCCCCACGGATCTTCCCCAAGAGACAAGAGAATTAGTCTTCTTGTACGACATACGTGCAACACGAATCTAATTCAGAATATATATATTTATTGCGTATACGCTTAAATTCACAAAATTGCACTTTCCGTTAGGAACAATAAAAGGGAATAAATCAGGACAATATAAAATTCTTTTAGTCCTTGAAAAATTGAGAATGAATTTTTTAATTAAAATATTACTCTATTTTCTATGCGCATCTTTCACAAGATTTCCGTAAATGAGTATCATGGGACTGCTATTGGATACGCGTCAGTCGTGCGAAATCATACGAAAAAAAAAAAATGTAAAAAAAGACATTCCGTGATTATCAGCGCGCGCGAACGAAATCCGTTGGCGGAATGCTAAAAGGTCCCGCCCTTTACAGAAACTGTGTAACGCGACTGGATTCCGAAATCTTCAACGTGAAGGATCGTTTCGTATTCCGAGTGGCAAAGATGTAAATTTCCTCGCGGCGCGGCGCGGAGCGGAGCGGCGCCTTCGCGCGTCGACCGGCGGAAAGACAAGCGATGTCTGTCCGTAACGTTCCTTATCCTCCCTTAACTCCCCGTTCTCGCAACTTCCTTAAGGTATTTCGCTCGTGTTTTCAATACGTAGGCACTGCAGTATTTTCGTAGGTTACGGACAAACTTTTCACTTAAGTTCCTTCATTTAGTCGGCCGCAGCAGTATATTGGTTCGGATAAGTTGTACAGGTCGAACTTCCGGGCTTCCCGCCACGCGCCCGTTCCCTCCGCGCCCAGCCCGCGCGCGCGCGCGAAGCAGTTTGTATTTACTTACGCGCGAGCGGAGAATGTTTTACCTTCCGGCGGCATGAACACTTAGAAAATTTACGTCCCTTGCGTTTCTTGCCATGTTGCGTGCAATCGAAGAAATTACCGTTGCTCAAACTGCAGTGCACGCGGATCCACCTGAAACTCCGCGGCACTTTCGAGCTGCGCAATTCTTTGTGCCATCGCAGTTATCCTAGGAGCGTGCTCGCCTTCAAATTAATTGCAAAACTTTCATAATTATAAGTTGTAATTTATATTATTTGTGCGAAGGGTTTCGACTTGGAGCACGCGGTTACATGATTGCATTATACGTACATCTCATTTTAGATTCATAAGAAACTTCCGTCTCTTTTGTAATATGGAAGTATAATGCATTTTAGTATCGTCCATATTTCGCCTATCTTACTTTGATTTGAAATGTGACAATCTAATTAATAATGTTAAAGTATTTTACGTACACCGCGAGAAGAAAATTATTGCTCTTTTTAAAGCGATACAATTAATAAGAAAGTTAGCTTTCTGTAAACCATCTCTTTGGATAATGTATCGTTATATAGTTACTAAGAATAATACGATGTGAAATTCATAGGAAAGTGAATGATGATAAATGGAACGTGAAAATCTTTTTGTTAATTATGTATGCGTGTACCACAAGCGAGAGAGGTCTTTGATACAAATTTCAAATAGTTTGCGCGTGTCTGTCGACGGGGACCCATTTTTCCGCGCATTCTTTGCCTTAGCCGTGTAATACGCTTCTCGTAAATGCGTGCGTATTGACATTTACATGAATATGACCTGCATATGAATATGCAGGTGCTCCAATGTATTTTAGTCTATGTTACCCATGATACCCGATGCACACATCACATGCCAGACGCGCTCGTTCCTGTCATACGCTCGGACATAGAACTAGGAAATCGCTTACAACAGATATTATAAGCGAATAGTGATGGCGAAGGACAATAGGATTATTCTCTTTTCGCTACATAAAAACAACAGTAATATTCTTTAAATTATGCGTACTTTCGCATTTGTCAAAGGCGCACCTCAATCGTATCCTTTTGGAAGCGAAAGAAAGCAATATCCTACGCTTGCATAATTCTATGTTAAATCGCTGTAACTTTCATTTCGTTCATTTTCCATAAATTAAATTGCGGCGGTTGGCTAACGTTACATTTCGCAAATATTTAACGTTTACCAAGCTCCCTTTTGCAGTCGGCCAATTCTTCTTTTCAGATCTCTAACATTTTCACAATGAATACAGCAGCCCCAAGAAATATTTTAAAGGACAATGAAATAGATTACGGAAATGTGAACTATAGAATTCATTTCAGTACAAAAGCTGCTTATAGCCAAGAAGATAATAGAAATGATAGATTCAGTAGACATTTCGCCGCGTGTGTCTACTTTATCTCTTACAATATTTTGCACGAGTTCCCTCCGATTCGCTTCTGGATATGTATATCAGCTGATCGCATCCCGCCGTTTGTACGCGTTTGAGGAACGCGTGAAAGACATTCAGCGGCAGCAACAATCACCAATGTGATTGCCCAAATTGCGAAATCACGACGAGGGGTGGGGAGCAATAGGGAAACACGCGCGATTCATGAAAGCGATGTGCACCACGCCGCGATGCCGCGCGGTCGAACGAGCACCGAGCGTGCACCCGGCTGGTGTATGGGGGGTCCGCGTTATCCCGCATAAGTATGCGCCCATAAACGCGGCAACTTTCGTTATTTATGGCCGGACGAGCGGCGTAACTTAGCCGCAGCTACTTTTCGCCGATGTATATATTTGTTATTCCCGCAACGCGGACTAAAACCGGGACGGTCGCGCATGTATATAGGAGGTACGTACGCGCCGCGGCTCGAAGACCGTTATTTACCGTGGCCCACGGGCCACGCGACACGCGCCCGGTTCAGGCGGCTGTTTCGCGAGCTGGCAATAAATATGCGTAATGATATGAAACAGGACGTTTCTCCCTGCTGGTCATGCGAGGAAAGAGCGCGGTGTCTTACCGGCAATGTCGCAGCGTAACGATGCCCCGGCGTTCTTTTTCTCCGCGTCGACTTTACGTGCAACCGCAATTGCGGTTGCGACGTGAATGCAGAATAAAAAATTCGAATGTACCTCGGTTCTTAATACTCGGCACGAGTTCATCGAGCGTAAGAAAAGGGAAGATCCGGAGCTTATTAACGATAACGATAAAGAGAAAGAATAAAAGCACTATAATGTCATCCAGCTTTATACGGTTAAATCTCATGATATAAAAAAGAATTAAGAGCGCTTTTTAGATTTCGCGGATACATGTAATTACGACGAAATGTGTACTTTGAAGATATTTGTAACCTTTTCTTAAGATATCAAGAAGTTATATATAGTTATGTTAAATTGTAACTAGTTCATAAAAGGGAGAGCAGATATATGTTTTCGTTATTTATGAGGATCAATATTTTAGTGATTCAAGTTGGATCTTAAAAAGTAACCTTAATGATTTTTGCTGGCCTTAATTGTGTCATAAATTTGCGATATGGGACATAAACGCAGGTAATGGAGTCTTGTCCGCCATTAAATAAGCATTTGAGAATATTGCATGCGATACTCCGTTATAGGAGAAAAAAGATTGCCTGTTACAGCATATCGATACATTTGGACGTAAATTTGAAATAAATATCATTTGGAATAGAAATTTTAGCCTCACGAATCTATTGCAAGCTTATCAATACACTAGTAGAGTATGCAAAGTAAATAGCGTAATGACTAATTTACCGGAACTTATTATATAACATTTATACAAACGCAATCATTATATATTATTCCCACAAATCAGTATTGAATAATTAAATATTTACCTATTTAAATTAATTACAATATTGTTATCAAATTGGTCGCTATCCATTATAACTGTCCTTCCGCTTTTGTAAATATACACGTAAAACGAAAAGTCCGAATACAGATAGAAAGAAGAAAAGTAATAACTCTATTCTATCCAAGAAAGAGAAAAAAAATTTGTATTTGTGAAAAACATATACTAATAAATACGTGCTAGAAAACTTGCTTTTTCAGGAAATTTTTAAAAGTTATAAGTATTCTCTCATTTTGCAGATGAATTGCTCTTATTTTTAATATCATATAATATGAAAATCGATTTTCCTAAAAGATAATAGATATTTTTAAAATTCTACAGAAAATCATTCTAAAATATTTCAAAACATTGGAAAATTCCAACTTTGTGTCTTTTTTTAAATACATATATTATTTATATATCTAACCGACATTAATTAAATGACCGATAATGCTTCAATTATTATCCTCCATACATAAGCTACTTGCAGAGAGAAAAAATAGGATGTATAAATTTTCATAGGGGCCGCATTTTCTTAGAAAAGCAATGAATATTCTATTATCTCCCTACGGAAATCTTGGAGTATAATCCTGCGCTTCCGCGTAGATGCTTGATTCCAATTTGATGAATTATTCGTATGAGCGACTAAGGCTCACCATGGAAATCCTATTCGATGAATAATATCGGTAATACGGATGGTCGGCGCGGAAAGTGGATCGTCGGGCGCGTAAGCGCCGCCGCTTATCGCCATTAAACTTCGCGGCGCGAATTCTTGAGTACGAGAAAGGCGAGAAGTTAAGGGTGTAATCGCTGTTTAGTCAGCTCACCATGGAAGATTATCCGCTCGTTATCGCGTTATCTGCAACGCCGTCACACAGTCACGGTTCTACGACGATTTTCGCGGGCGAGAGATCAACCGAAAGGAAAACCGACGTTCACCGAGACGAACCTTTCCACGAGATAACATTATGCTTGTTTCATGCTACAGCGAACAAGAAAAAAGCCACTCTCGTTGTCATTTATTATCCTATCCATACCGAAAATGTTCTCGTTACATAAACGTAACAGTATGGTTGCCTTTTTCTTAATCTTTTTTAAATTTGTTTGCCTATTAATTATAGCTGAGCATACAGCTGAGCTTAATCTTTCAGCAACTTAAATAAGCAAAGGATAAAATAATATGCGTAGTTTAACATCAACGAAATGTATTATTCCCTACGAAATGCTATTATTGTGAAGATATCCCGTATTAGAAGAAAAAGTTATTAGATATTATAAATCTGCGTTAATTAAATGTTATTATTGGAAAGTAGTTAGAAATTGCTCTTATGTAAAAATGGATACATTTTTATATAAAAAAGAGATATTTTCTAAATATAAATATGTTAACGACTATTTTGTTTCATTCAAACAAACTTGCATCAAAACAACAAATCAGAATATTCGATAATATAAAAGTACGGTGTATGCGTTTTATATGTATACCTACATAGCACCCATACAGAATTATCTCGTATATATCCGAGATAAATAATGAATAAATATACTCTGACTGAAAACGTTTGATGTTAAGGAATACAAAATAATGCATGTGCTGAAAATTGCAACGGAGTATAAAAAGAAACGATTATTGTTAGCGCATGTTAATAAAAGGTATAACCGTCTACGATCGATTCGCGGTTGGTGGCGTGTCCTAGAACGACACGCCAGTCATATTAGCATGTAGCAGCTTCACGGTGCCGGGATCAAAAACATCATCCAGACGGTGGTTGACGCCGTCAATTTACGGCGAGTATGCGAACGCGCGTATAAGCTCTCGCGCTTCTCCGCGCGCGCGCGCGCACACACACACACACACACACACACACACACACACACACACACACACACACACACACCGTACATCCGCTCTTCCAATAATAACATGTTTATCGAACGATGACGCGACTATTAAGCTAAACGTAGGGTTTGGGTAATTATGCGGCGGCCTATCAGGAGGGAAGCATGGCTCAGTTAACGTCATTGATATCGATGAAGCGTGCCGCGTACTCCCTATCCCTCGCGCGTACTCTCCTCTTCCTCCTACCAACGGCCATGTATACCGCGGATCTGGGCCACCCAATTACACGCTCATCTACGATCCGGGATCTAGGAGACGTACAAATTGATCTGTCTAGGAAGTATCGCGGTAACCCTCTCCCCTAACCCCCTCCCCCCCCCTTCTCACTAGTCGACGGTAGGGATATGGTTATGGGCACCGACGATATCGGGACGGATTGGACGGAGAGCCCTTTGCGCTGCGCGGCGCACCGACCTCCTGAAGGCGGAAATTACGGATATCCCCCAATTTAACAGCCATCGTATAATGCGATATGTCTTGCCAGCGATTGCCGAGATATACTGCGAACAGCAAGTAATCGATTGCCGCTTTCGGATCTCCCCTGAAGCTTCGATCGCTCCTGTTTTCTTCTCTAATCAGGAACACGGAAGCGATCTACGGGATCGCAGCACCGCCGTTCAATTCGGAAAAACATATATTCTGACTCGTACGATCACTTCATATATAAGAAAATTTTTATATGACTAAATCGACTTGTACACATAATTTTTAAGAGAATAACAATTGAATATCGAGCTTCTTTTGATTATATAACATTTTTATATTTTCCAAATGTTTAACATTCCCTTCTTTGTCACCGTATCTCCATGGTTTCTCGCTCTCTCTTTAGCTCCGATTACACGATGTTTGTCGCATGTCACAGCCACAATACGTCCTCAGACATGAATGAGTTGAGACAATCACGATTTCAACGTTTATTTACGACCGAAGTGTTCGTCATTTGGTACTAATGGAAATTGTCGTTTGTTTACGGCCGCAGCATCGACATCGAGCAAATCATGGCTAACTGTGGTACTATGCTTAGTACTTTGGCAGAGACGCATTGCTTGCCACGTTTGTACGCGTATAGTGATTAACTTATACGGTCTTATGTTCCGTTCGCGATCGTGGGTCATCATTAACAACGTCAACCTCTGCTTTCAGATTCAGAATAACTAGTCGTCGGTTTAGAAATAACTTTTATATTTTGGCTTTATACATTTCTAATCATCACTTTAATTTCAGATCGAAAATTACGAGATATTACGCAACATTTCTCCGTAATTGCTAATTTATTTACTCAACCATTATATAATTAACTTTTTTCTTTATTAATTACTTATTATTTTGTCATACTGGCAAAATACAAATTTATATCGTATCAAAGGTACTTATGTTATTCTCATTATCGTTTTTAATTTGCTTTTCAAGAATTGGCAGATCATAATTAAAGTCAAATTAATAACAATTAATTATAACAATTATTAACAAATAAATTTAATTGTTTACATTTAATTAGCAGTTAGTTAAAATAATTAAAGATTTATCACACAGAAGGTAAATGTTTAAGTTGTAGTTTTCTTCGATTACAGTAGAACTAGAGTGAAACTCGAAGGACCTTCTCGAAATAGCGCCTAATTTGCATATCAAGCAAGCCGATAATGAAATTATTTTTAAGTGCTTAATGGAAGTTTGAAATGCGACATTATCGAATTGAGAAGAGGGCTTGTCGACATTTTGCATATCAAAGGAACACTTTGCTCGCGGCATAAGAATTCTATTGTATTCGTTATAAAAAATACCCTGCAATGTTTCATTAATTTTCATTTTATATAATATATAAAATTATTAATGTACTATTCTCAGCCACACTATATACAAAAAGAATCAATCAATTAATTAGCAGACATCTATTTTCGTATGCTCATACAAATTGTAATTGTAACGTGAAGATATTTCTCTACTTTTCTTAAAAAATCTGATGTACATATAATAACTTTTTTTAATAATTTAATAATAGTTATTAAAATCTATTGGTACCATTCTAATATTTAAATATTTATATAATTAAAGATTACTAAAATTAATAATTTTAATTATTACATTAGAATTTAATTCACAAAATAGATTAATTAATTTATAGGATATTTCTTAGAAATAAAAAAAAGACAGAAAAGTAAAGAGATGTCGATTTTTTGTATTTTCCAGATTGAAGATAATTCTTGAGATAATTCATGATATTTATATCATTAAATTAACATCGTTCAGTTTGCAGTTTGTTTCAGCAACAAGTGTATGTTCGCAAAAATTTTTTCTTATAATTTTATTCGTGTTATACTAGTTGGAAAAGTCTGGCCTGTTAAATTCTGTTAACAAATCCTTATAATACCAATCGTAGAAGCCGTATCGCGAACATGGGTATTTAGAAAATATGATATTGTTTTCTTGACTCAGTATTAATAAGAAGCGAGAAACTAATGAATTAATAAAGTCTCAAGTTTGTTGGGAGTGGAGTCAAGTCTCTCTTTCCCCGGTACCTACTGTGCGACGCACACGTACGCTCCGAACGACGACTTGGTGTATCCAGCATATATATACCACCAGAAACACGACCGCAGTATGACATGCAGCTCCTTGCTTGCGCAAGGAGTCTGGTGCAAGGTGGAAAGCGCACCTACCGCGTGCGAAACGACGAGACTTGGCTGCTGCTGTAGCAGAGGTCTCGGGGAAGTTTCCCATTATAGTCTCCCTTAACTGGTACTAGCTCTCCTCTCTCCACCGATGCAATCCACCTCTCCTCTGCGCCTGGCGCCTCGTCTCTCCTCATCTCCCCCCCCTCCTCCCCGACCTCTTGCCTAAAGTACCGCACACCTTCGGCGGTAAGCTATGGGCTCGAACTATTCCATCGTTACCGCTATAGTTTAGTTAAACGTGCCCTTTCGTCCTGGTCCCTGGCTCGCTTCTTGCTCCCCTCCCCTATCCTCATCGCTGTGCTCCATCTCACTCACTATCTCTCTTTATCTTTCTCTCTTTCTCACGTTCTCTATCTCTCTACGCGTCTCTCGGACCTAAGTCCACAACATGCAAATTTGACCCCCGCCAAATTTGCTCGAACCAGCCAATCTTCGTTGTTCGGCAAACTGCGGCAACGGGCCGAGCGACACGGAGAGACTGCTGCCTTCGTTGCAACCGGCTTCGTCAGGATCGACTTGGAATTTCGAGGACGCGCCGCCGAATTAGGCGAATTCGATTAAATCGGATTCGTGTAAACAGCCACACCGCACGGTGGAAAGTTTGGCGCGGGTTTGCTGTAGCTGCACGCGACGCGCGTAGAGCTATCGGGGATGGTTTCTCACGGGAAACTTCGAAGGTACATGTGACTTCAGTGACATTTCCGGTTAGACCTCGTCTTAACATGAGCTTAATTAAGATTTTGACGCGTAAGTAAATATTGTACAAATGTAAATTAAAAATCTTTGTGTATTGTTTGTAATAGATAATTAGTTTAATTATAGTTTGCTATAAAATGAAGAATATTGAAGAAAAATTTTAAAAATTTGATATTACATTTTTATTTAATTTATCGTACTAATATATATCATATTCTAATAATAACATTCAACATTTTCTGTACAATAAATTGGCAAAGAAAATATTAAATAGATAATATAAAAATTTTATATTTTTAATAGAAGTGTAAAATTATTATTCTAAAATGCCAAAATAAATCTTCTCTACAATAATATGGACATAATTAATAATTCAATTGTTAAAGTCTATTTTATACAGATTATTTGAGAAAGTCTGAATAATTTAATTGGGTTTAATGATAAATGAAACTTGCCTCGAGAATAAATTATTAAATCAAGACGTTATGTTAAGACAGAAATTAATACCTTAATTTCTCGAAAAAAGAATCAAGTAATTTATGCTTAACTGTATAACTACGTAAGAATTGTGGATGGAGATGAGGTAAGAGTAGACTAAAAAATAGATTTAGAATAGGTAGGATAAGACAGGATTAAATATTGCTTCGTGCAACCTTCTGAAAAAATGGCAGGGTGTAACGAATGCACACAGCCGTTTCGAAGAAAGACGTAATTCATCAGCGCAATGTGTAATGGGGAGCGCGAGATACAATCTTCCCGTTATCTTCTTAATTAGTTTCATTTGGTAATCTCCGTGAACTCCTACAACGTTTGACAAATGACATAAGGGGTTCTTACTGGAGGGATCTTACATCTTGCCTATCCGATCATAATAGATAACATTTTTAATTAAGCAACCTTTCTCGACGAACATGCTTAGCGGAAGGGTATTTATCTCGCCATATGATAGGAAGTGAGAGGGAAAAGTTTGTTAACGGCATAAGATTTTACCAGAGAATGTCCTTTGTTAGGTGCGGCAGGTGAATTAATTCTTTAGACACGCAAGAATCTCCACGCAACCGCGTGAAAACCAAAGAGAAATGTTTTATGCAATTAAATTGACAACTCTTAAATTGTTAATGCAGAAACACGTTGTATAAAAATAATAATCATTTATTAAGATTTAGTCCTTACTTATATATTATAAAATATTCATAATTAATTACGTCATATTAAATGTTTTATTTTCAATTATTCAATATTATATAATGTCACAGTATTAAAAAATAAAACTATATCTAAAATATTTTTAAATTGTCGTCAAAACGTTACACGATATCCTAAGATTTTCCTTTGCTTTACTGATTTTCTTTATATCTTTCTTTGTCTTTTGAACTTCTTTCTAAATTTCATTTGATATACTTTATGTACAAATTTGATGATTTGCGGTGAACCTATTTAAACTTAGAAGTTTATGAGTCTTAAATTAATCTAGTATTACAAGAAAACGCATTGTTCATACTGATGATGTAATACACATTGAACGAAATGTAATGACATATTAAAGTCCCAAATTCCATGTTCATTTATAGCAAAAAGATGAAAAATTCTCAATATTGTTCCGATTTAAACGAGCCATAGTTATTCCCATTTAAATGAGTTATTTTGTAGTTATAATACTTACGTTTCTTTTAAGGCATATGTCAGTTTAAACTTCACCCATCAAACTGACGTGCTTAAAGTACATAAACCAACTGTAGACTTGTCCCGCTCTTGTTCAACAAAATTTATACTCGTCGTATCGCAGACCGATCAAAATCTTGGGCGGACTGACGGCAAGCCGAACAGTTGTAAATAGGTCGGTAGAGTTCTGTCCGCTTCGCGCAAGCAACATGCTCTGCCGAGCGCCGAGTAACGCCGCAGGTCCTCAAATATACATGGATAGACTTCGTATCGGATTTCCCTAGCGGGCAGGAAAAGCGGCTCCGTCGACGGCACTTCTCCACGCGCGAATAAGAAGTTGCTTTGGCGACGTGTCCCGTACACCGTACCGCTTGTCCCCGAAGCTGCGACGTGAGCTTGGCAAAAGGCAGAGACGCCGAGGCTTCGCGCTCTCCAATACACAGGTCTCCGGCGAATCCGCGCGCGGATATAGAAATCTTCTGAATTGCAAATTATACAGGAATCGCCGCCGAGGAAAGCGCAACTCTCATATGGGATACTTCGTATGGGGGCGGCGAGTGTCGCGATTGAATGATTTAATCCCTTCGACACGCTCAATTCCGCGTGCGAAAAGTAGCCGGAATTATGAGATCGCTCGCCATAGTCGTGTTTTCCATCTCCCTGCAGGAAAATCCGACAAATGAATCCTGAAAGAATTCTTTGTTGTGAAATTCTGTAACTTTACTCACTATTAGAATTACAAAGAAAATTACCTGCGTATATTCTGAAGTTCGAAAAAAAAGAAGAAATATGTGTCAAAATTAAGTAACACCATAATAGAAAGTTTATTCTAGAGACATTATTTTACCAAAAATTTAATTTTACAACGCGAACTCTAACTTTAAAATATAAATTTATTAAATAATTATCATCAATATGTAATTATTATCATATTAATATATGTATAATAATATTAACAAAAATTAAGTAATATTTAAAATAATTTATTTGATTGCGGTATAGCTATCGCGTCGAGTACAAAATAATCTACTAAGTGGTCAGCTCTTAAATTCTTGTTATTTCTGAAATAATATTCCTAAGTACGTTTTCACTGCATCTCGACAGAGGAAATTTAATTTTTCTTCTACTAATTATATTAGTAACTTATATGCAATTTGATCTTTTTGTGAAAAAGCTAATTATAATTTACATATTTAAAATATATTTAATAAAAATTATATTAAGAAAAATATCATATTTATTAAAATAAATTAAAGATCAACGATAATTCTTAACAGATGATTTTTAATCGTATTTAACTATTTACAATGTATTATAATTTATTTTAACAAAGCGTATAAAATGTTGTCGAAAATGACAATATTGCGATGATACATAAGTAAGCATTTACTTTCAATTACTTCTAACAATTCCGTGCAAAAAACGAAAATTCACATATTAATTGTTTTCACGTAAACGCGCGATAAAATGCGCTTCTAGTCATATATTTTCAACGGCTGAGAAACTCATCGTTTATGTATTTATCGCTTCTTTCCAATCCCAGAAAAATGAATCCCGTCAACACGGGAGCCAGTCTTAAATCATTAACTTTACAGGACTATACAGGGATAAAGCGGGGTGTGTTTAGCGGTCGTCGATAATACCGTCACGGAGACATCGTGTATCCCTTAGTCCTATAGAAACGGTTTGCCATCTCCTCGTCGGTCTTTTCCCTCCGCAACCCCGTGACTCTATCCCACCCGCCTGATTTCTTTCCCTTCCTTGCGCTCGCCGTCTCTGTCCGGTTGCCAAGTTCCTATGGGACTCCGGAAGCCTTGCCGTTCGCAAATCCCTTTCCTTGCCCCGACGGAGCAAGAAATGCAACTCTCCTTGGGGAATTAATTGCGCCGTAAAACGTAGATTCAAATCCGCGTTTCAAAGGAGAGAAGAGGCGAGATACGAGAGAGAAAGATAGCGAGGCACCGCTTTCCTTCACTTCCGTCGTCCGAAAGATTTTCCCAAGATGGTTCTCTCATCTCGGCTGCAATCAGTGTCGTAAATTGCTTGCAATCGGTCCTGCAATTAATTCCGGCTCATCCTCGAGGATTTATTATTCTCAATAATACTATAATATTCTTAGATGACCAGACAGTCTCCCGTTTTGGCTGCCGTGTTTTCTTTATATTCTGTCAAAAATAAGTCTTTTATACGATTTTAGACGTGGCGCATCACGTATTTGTTATTTCTTGTTTTTTTAAAAAGCAATTGTTTAAAAACCAAGTTTTCAGTATCAAATTTAAATTGAATATAATATTTTGCAGCTTTTTAGTTAAATACTTTCAATCTTTTGGAGTGAGATTTAGTTCAGATAATTTAGAGAGTATTTACTACATGGCAAATAATTAATAAAATTCGCAGCTTATAAAGCAAATTTAATAAAATAAAATGATCATTACGCATTAAAGGATTACTAAACTTTTTATTTACGCTTATAATTAAAAAAAATGCTATCAATGATATTATTAGAATAGTAAATAATTTAACTTGCTAAAGTATTAACTTTTTTACATCTTACGTGTTGACACTAATGTTTTTTCATTTTACTAACAACAGCAGAAATTATATAAGACTGATGTTTACAATCTCTCAAGGTTTTTGCAAAATGATTACATTAACCAAGTGATATATATACGTGCTTAGTACACTCATCGTTGCGACATTACATTACGTGCAGTGGAAGAGCTTGTGCTTCGTGAGTCGTTTTTGTGAAAGTACATTTTATATATTTTAATATTCTTTTATATGTCAAATCTTGTATCAGTGTTTGTTTTATTTTCATAAAAAGTTTATTGTGCAAAATCGATATAAAAAGTTGCATAAAGAGATAATAAAATCGAACAAAACATGTTTATGAGACAATGAATAAATGATTGATAAGGAAAAAAAATCTGTCATGGTATCTCGGGAAGTGCAAGTGTCACAAATGTTACAATCAATTTCGTAGAAGTAGATGAAAACAATTGTAATAATCACTTTTCAGTGTTATTAAGGTGGTCTTATTGCTCAACGCCAACTCGATAATGTGACGTTGTCACATAAACGTCACACAATCGCATATGTACAGTCTATGAGAAATGATTTTATTGAATTATTAGTCATATGGAGGGGCTAACTTTTGACTGGGACTTGCGTGATAAAACCATCTTAAAAGACATCCTTATAAAACATTCAATTTGAGTTTTTCTGTTTTGTTATTTTGTTATCATAATTAATATATTATTTCAATACTACAACATTTTTAATTTAGTTGTTGCCTCAATTTTACGTAATACAAGCCATATTAAACATTTACTTACATCTAACTTTGCTTTATGTTGCTCTTCAAAAATTATTCTCACATTTATATACAATACATATGTATATGAGAATGTATAGAAGGCAAAAGAATTTCTGTTACTAGACGAATTACATATTAGATTACATCATACATAGATGCTGGTCACGACACATCGGAATATCTTCGTTGTTGAAATGTTCGTAGAATGCTAATAACACTTTGCGCTTTAGATATATATTACCCAGTTACACTATCTAACTGACACAAACCACGAACTACGCCGCATATTTTTTACCATAAACACATGCTGATATAAAAGCATCTATTAAAGTTGAAATATTTTATTTCGTTTTTAGAATAAAATTTTCCATTTTCTCTTATAAGCACAATAGGTTATGTCCGCAAAGTGTTAAATATTAAACATTTATATTTTTTATAAATAAATATTTTTTATTCACTTGTACGCCTCAAATAAAATCTTTCACGTGTAGCTCGAATTAGCATAACAGTTGCAACAATATTAAACTCATCCTCCAATTTTGTTTAATCGTGAACATTACATTGATTATCATGCATTACTTATATAACTAATAATATCGCGTCAATTTACCATAATAAGTTGTTAGACTGTAGAGTTATTTGAATTCAAAATTAAGACAAATACGGAATCATTTTTTTTTTATTAATTTATATTTTCAAATATTTTTTAATACTGAGTACACAAAAATTGCCTTTTAATTTCTTAATTTACTAATTTTTGCACATAAAAGAAACAATTCTTGCTTATTTTGCAAATATTTATATTGAGAATTTATAGAAACTTATTTTCAAAAACATGTTGATAATATATATATTTCAACTTATAAACTGTACTTTGTTTGCAATTTGATTCTAAATAAAATGGCATATTTATTCAACACCATTTTTTAAATATGTCACATATGTACAAAAAATATATATGTGCAAACATAATATGTATATTTTTTTTAAAGAATTATAAAAGCATAATATATCTTTTTATCATAGAAATAATAAATCTAACGCTTATGTACATTTTAACGTTTTCATCGTATAAAAGTTTTTACTTCAGTTTGTATGCACTTTAGCCTCATTTGATTTTACAACGCGGCCTTGAGAAATGAAGTTATATAAGATTTCGCATTCATTATAAATAGAATTATTTACTAGAAACTTAAACAAGAAACATGTTATTCTACACTGTTAGTGTATTTAGCGTGGCAACATTCGGATTATTCTCAGCTGGAAAAGCTACGCTTCGTAAGTGTTTTTAAGATTAATTATATTCTTCTTAATAAGATATTTTCATTACGTATTTGCATGCCTATAACATCAACTATCGATGTTTTAATTATATAAACAATTCACTGATTTTGTATAAAACCAAAATAATATATATAAAAATAATCTTAAACAATAAATATATAATAAGTTTTTAAGGAAAAAGTTTTAGGAAACAAGTGAACAAATAACATATAATTGTACTATCTAACATATAATTGTACTATCATCATAATCAATTTTGCTGAACTACTTGAAAATTCTTATAATAATTGCTACTTGAAACTTGTTAATTATTTTAAAGTTATATCTAATTATTTAAGACATTTATTTCACTTTTAAAGTATTTTTCTAATACTTACAAGTAATATACTCATTTATATTTGCAAGTGACAATTTATATTTTTTGCAAATTGCGAGTATCGTAAATTTCATGCATAACATTATTATCATAGAAGAAAAATCTTGTGTTTACAAAATAAATATGATAACGTACAAGTACTTGAAAAAATAGATATTTTTAAAATTATAATTTTTTAGTAAAGCAATTGTTGCATTTATATATTTTTATTACTATTTTATTCGGTTTTTATTTTTTTTAGCTTTTACCCCTTGTAAGCGGAATTCAGTTGATTTTGCCGACTGTTTACAACGCTCTATAGAAGAAGCATGGCCACGGTTTAGTGCAGGTATTCTTATATATTTAAATTTTCGTTATTTCAGTTTATATAAAATTTTAAATGAAATATGAATTACTTTATATTTTATTACTCAAAATTACATGACTGTAATGCTAGGAAAAATATTAAGCAACATTAATAGTAAATAAATTTCTATAAATTTATTAATTGTTTAAATTTTAAAAGAAAGTAAAGAAATATATTAAGATTTCAACGCGCAGTTTAAAAAGGCTGAATAATGAATGTAGAATTCATATAGAAATATTATTAAGCACCAAAATTCAGCATCGACCGTAAAAGGCGCTCTTAAAATTATTTGTGATATTCACTTACGTGATCTAGCTTATCTTACTATTGTTTATATATAAAAATTTTTTTTATTAAATTATATAATATTAAAAACATGGATATTAAAATTTACTTACTTGTAGGACTGCCTGAATATGACTTTCCGCCTTTGGATCCAATGTACTTAGAACATCTTCCAATTACAGTTGATTTAGACAACGTACGTGGAGAAATAATTATATCAAATCTCACTGCCCTCGGTATATCGACCATTCGTTTTCCTGCCGTGAGATCGCATTTTCATGATAACGTTTTCCGTTTGGAAATTGACGCAGTATTACCACTGTTGTTCATAGAAGCTAACATAGAAGTAAATGGTACTATAAGTATATTCAAATTCTGTGGCAAAGGTAAGATACAATAAATTCTACGTAGCTTGTGTATAATCAGCAAAAATACGTTATTGCGATATATTCCTATTTACAATGATTAAAAATTAATTATACAATATATAATTAATTATACAATAATTGTATATGTATATCAAACAGTGAATTTTCTGTACTAAAATCTGTTTTGTTACAATTTTATTATCAATCAATTAAGATAGTTATAATAATTTTATAAATTTAACGCTACGCATATACATATAAAAATGGATGTGCATAAATGTATAATGAAAAATTAATAATTACTATTTTCTAATTCGGTAATTATTAAACAAATAGTTATAATTTTTTAAATTATTTCCATTTTATTGAAAAATTTCCGTTTATTGAACTATGCATGTTATTTATGTAATAGGCTATTATAATGAAACCGTACACGATATCAGAGGCACGTGGGATTTAACAGGGCATGTAGTAAACGATACATGGAATATAGAACATTTCTACACTGCTCCGTCAATGAGAAAGTATATCGTATATTTCGGAAATTTGTCAGAAGAGGTCAAAGAGTTTAGTAAGTGTTAAATTAATTTAAATATAACTTTATTCTATGCTATTTTTTTTAGTACACTATCCAGTGTACATTACGGTAATTGTACAGTAATAGAATTTACAACAAAAATATCTAGTTTATTTAAATATGTGTAAATCACATTATTTTAATAAAAATCAATTGAGAAAGCCTAATAAATTACTAATCTTTAATTTGTACGTTAAAGATTCGTATATAAAGTCAAAAATAATTGTATAAATTAGTGTAATTTACAAATAAATTAAAATATCCAAATAATTCATAAATTTTAACAATAAATATTAATCTATCTTCATAAAACATCAAACTTTCAAATGGAATTTCAGGATAACTTAATATTATATTACAAATATAAAATAAAACAAGATAAATACAATCACTAATTTAAAAAAAGGAGTTTAAAATATTTTATTCTGATAAATTAGAATTTTTTTTATTATCTTTATCTTAAAATTTTTACTTATTGTGCCTATTTTTTGCAAATATAAAGTCATAAAACAAAAGTCAATTATTTAGAATTTAAATACTACATTTTTATTGTCTTTTCATATATAATAGATTTATTTTTTTTTTTATATATTTTTATATGTCAATTTTTATTTTCAGATGATATTGTCGTATATGTTGTAAAAATTGTAAATGAGTACTGGCCAATATTACATCGATTAATGTTACCAATCACAGCTACCACAGTGGATCCTTTTTTGGCTTCCATTCCCAAGAAATTTTTCTCGAAAGTTCCATTCTCAGAAGTATTTACGTAAACTATATATATTATACGTTAACAAAATTCTAAATATTTTATAAACATATATTCAGTTTTGTAAAATGTGTTTATTACATGTAAAAAATTGCAAATATTTTATAAAGATAGAAGCGTATTCAATTTTGTAAACGCTAAAGATGTATGAAATATGTTTCTTGAAATTCCATAATATAAACTTTATTTTTTAATTAATATTTGTAAGCAAAATAGATAAATAACATATAGTATTAACTTCAACGCCAAATTATTTCTCTCCTGGTTTTTGGTATTTCTCTAGAAACTATATGTATTCAATAAAAATAACAAATTTTTAATGAGAATAACAATTTTATGTCAAAATGCATTCTTCTATAAAAAAAAGAATTTAAAAAATTATATCATAATTTGTCCTTATTTTTTATCAAGTTATTTGTCTTTATTTCTTACCAAGTTATTAGTCAAAGATTACTACACGTGTAACAAGAATGCAATTAATGCACATTCTTTTTTCATGCATTTCATATATTTACATAACATATAAATGACACTGTTTTTCTATTATACAAGAGTTAGACTAGTATCTCAATTTTAGGCAATTATCAAATTTCTGATTATATAGTAGCTAGAAAAGAATTTCTATCATTAATTTTTAATTTTTTGACAAAGAAACAGAAAGATGAGAAAAATGAATATTATTATGATGGTTACACGTCATTGTATAATAGTTTCTCGTTAATCAATTTTAATAAAAATGTCACTGTCAATATCTCATCATTAGTAGAAATATTCTCGATTATTTTAATTTATATACATGTTTACATTGGAAGAACATTCAGCAGCATTATTACATGAGATCGAGTTCAATACAGTTAATAAATAGTCATTCTTCTTGACGCAGCATATCAGGTATGGATTACTTGATATGCTGCGATTACTGTTTATGAATGTGTTTATGAATACACATTATTATTATTCATTAAGTCGGTTTTTTTTTAACATTTTTTTCACTGATCGCTCTGCTGATATTATTCGCAGTTGCATTTTGAACAATTGAATTATGTGGTACAACTCTGTGTCAACCGTATCAAAGGATTAATTTTTTTATTTTCTAGTGTTTATACGTGTAAATGTTATTCAATTTCATTATGTTACTTAAGAAATTATATAAGTTGTTTAAGAACAGAAATTATATAAGACTCAGCATTTATAACCAGTAAGTAGAACTATTCGTGGTTAAATCAAAGAAAGAACATGTTGTTCTACGCTATTAGTGTATTTAGCGTTGCAATATTCGGATTAATCTCAACTGGAAAAGCTGCGCTTCGTAAGTTTTTTAAAGATTTATTTATTATATTCTTTTTAATAATTTCATTACGTATCCGCATGCGTATAACATCAACATATCAATGTTTTAATCATTTAAACAATTCACTGATTTTGTATAAAATCAACATAATAAAAAAATAATTTTAAACAAAAAATATTTGATATGTTTTTAAGGAAATAAGTTTTGGGAAACAAGTGAACAAACATTCTAATATAATTGTACTGTCGTCATAATCAATTTTGCTGAACTGCTCGAAAATTCCTATAGTAACTGCTTCTTAGAACTCGTTAATTGCTTTAATGTTATTATACCTTATTAGACATTTGTTTCATTTTTTAAAGTATTTTTCTAAGCAAGTAATATTATCATTTATATTTGCAAGTGACAATTTATATTTTTTGCAAATCAAGTATCGAAAATTTCATGTATAACATTATTATCATAGCAGAAAAATCTTGTGTGTTCACAAAATAAATATGATAACGTACAAGTACTTAAAAAAATAGATATTATTTAAATTATATTTTATTGAGATCGGAAGAGCACACG